>NC_083481.1:1220000-1492500 GCF_030014155.1 Tachysurus vachellii | reverse complement strand
TCAGGTGTGACTCCAGCATTTGGGACAAAAACCTGACCAGGATGTTTGTGTATTGTACTTGACGTCACTGAAAGAAATGAAAGCGGGAGCATGTTGTTCCCCAGGAATCGTACATAATTTATATTAAGATACTTCCTTATGCGAGGAAGTTATTTTCCTCAGTCTTGGTTTAAAGACACCTGATTGGCTGGTTGCTGCAGGTGTACAGGTGTTCCTTATAAAGTGTCTGGTGAAGGTATCTAATAGAACTATCTAATAGAGCTGGCTCAAACTTGATCTCCTTTTTTTGGGAAGTTGGTAGAGTTCCTGAACCTTGGTAGGACCTGTCTGTAATGATACCATCGTGTTCTTCTCTTGTTTCAGGTGCTCATGTTAACGCTAAGGACCAAGCGGGTCTGACTCCACTGCATCGTGCCGCAGCTTCCAGGAACGATGTGAGAACATTTCGTTTTTCTTCAATCAACCTTTTTTATCCTGTACTCTCTACTTTTTCCTGCATGTTCTTCTCTCTGTTCTCTTTAGAGGGCAGTGGGGATGCTGCTGACTCGGGGGTCAGAGGTAGAATCCAGGAGTCGGGTCAGCGGTCAGACGGCGCTGCATGTGGCCGCCTCGAATCGAGCGTTGAGGTGCGCTGAAGCTCTTTTGCCGTTGATGAGCAGCGTTGATGTAACAGATCATAACGGAAGAACGGCTCTGCACCATGCGGCCTACAGTGGAGACACCGAGGTCACAGATATGACTAAATACCATCAGTTTTTAACATCTGTCCAACTGTACACTAACGTCCTTGTTTGTTCCTCAGATGGTGACGTTGCTTCTGAACAAAGGCGCAAACCCAAGTGTGAGGGATAATAAAGCGCGACAGCCTCTGCACTGGGCCGCTTACCTCGGTAACTCAGCCAGTTCCCAAGTCACAGGCGTTTGGTCGTGTTACACTTATTTTAATGGTGATAAACTTTTTTTTGTGCTGAATAACAAAACAAATCCTCACACAATGTACACACTGGAACCAGACCTACCTAGTTTTATCTGACTAACTAGTCTTGCTTGGTATCTGGATTATTCTCAATAATGCAGCTGATGTAAATATTAGAACAAGTCTGAATTTGAGGAAGTTTTCATCACTTTGTCTTCCATCTTATTTTTTTCAGTCTGATTGGTCAGAAGGTAAACAAAGGGTTTGATCGTCATTCTTTGTCATTCTCTGCTTTGTTTTCTTGCCCAGCTGATCGTTGTATACACAGCTCTGTCATGTACATTCTGTCTGATTTTTTGTAGGATTAAAGCACATGTCGAAGAGCTTTAATATTAAACCCAGCGCTTTGTTGTCATTTTTGCAGGATATTTGGAGATTGTGAAGCTCTTGCTGTCTTGCAATGCTGATGTGACGTGCAGAGATAAACGTGGGTACTCACCTCTTCATGTAGCTGCTCTCAGCGGTCACATCGACGTCGTCAAGCACCTGCTCAGACTTGGTGCTGAGGTAAAACCCACAGACTAAACTGACTGACGCATTTACTTCATGTAGTGAACGAATATCCATCACACTACCTCACATCACTACACATTAAATACATGCTGGAAATCTGCAGCTTTATGTAAAGTCTATGTCTGGAAAGGCCTCAAATAAAGAAATGAGCCTGATTCATCACGCAGAATGACACTTTCTCTGAGGTGTCTATAAAATTATTTAATTTATTATGTAATTATTATGTAATTATTACAGGTCTACAAATAATTTAAAGAAACACTTTCTGCACCTTTTAAAACATATTCTGGCAGATTCTCTACTAACTGGATAACAGAGCGCTTAAATGGCTTTTCCATAACTTTTCTTTCCATCCATTATCCGTTAATAGAAAGATATTTAAATGATGATGGCTTCGATCACTTTGCTGTTTTATTTGTAAGAGGAACCTCGTCAACATTACAAATTTGGTTAAGACAAGATAAAAAGATAAATGTTTAATTTATACTTGCTTTGATAAAATGATTGTAAAAACCACCAGATGGACGAGACGAACATGTTTGGGAACACATCTCTGCACATGGCGTGTTATAACGGTCAGGAGGCCGTAGCTAACGAGTTAGTAAACCGCGGAGCTAATGTTAACCAGGCCAACGCCAGAGGCTTCACTCCGCTTCACCTGGCTGCCGTGTCTACGAACGGAGCTCTGTGTCTTGAGCTGCTCGTCAACAACGGGGCCGACGTCAACATGCAGGTCAGGAAACAGATTTATTTTTAATTAAAATATCACCGTTTAGAGAGTTACAAAAAAAAAAAAATCAGGTTTCAGTATTTAAATGCTAATTTCAGATATTTAGGAACTTGTGATCAGGTTGCTGATGGTGTGTTGTTGCAGTGCGGTCTCTCTCTCTCTCTCTGAGTGTGTGTGTGTGTGTGTGTGAAAGGCAATCAGGAATTTATTATTCTTTTTAACACGGAGATAATGAACAAAAATGGACCTATTGATCAAAATGAATAAGCATGATTTTAATTTATTTTGTGTGTTGATATGTTGCTCTGATAGGGATACCTTTTAAATATTTTCTACAATATAATAATAATAATATTATATATATATATATATATATATATATAATATATATATATAATATAATATATTATATAATCAATAGTAATACAATCAATAGCCAGTGACATTTAAAGAGAGTAAATTTGTATATTGTTGCTTTTGTTTTTCAGACTAAAGAAGGGAAAAGTCCTCTGCACATGGCCGCGGTTCACGGGCGCTTCACTCGATCCCAGATCCTTATTCAAAACAGTACGATTTAATACCGTTTATAACTCTTTCACACGTTAATCCTTGATAAACATTTCCCAGGTTTATCTTTCACACTTTCAGCTTTTTCCCAGTAAATTAAAGAGACCTGGCTTGTTGACATGACAAGAAAGTTCACTTAAATTCATGTATATAAAATGTGTGTGTCTTTAGGTGGGGATATAAACTGTGTGGATAAATACGGCAATACTCCTCTTCACATTGCTGCTAAGCACGGCCATGAGCTGCTCATCAGCACGCTGATGACTAACGGTGCTGATACTGCCAGGTAACACACACACACCTGTACACACACACACTCATCTTAGCTTAGCAATACTACACTGGTGACACGGTTATTCATGTGGACTCTTGAATGTGTTTATTTCCTCAGACAGGGACTTCATGGGATGTTTCCACTGCACTTGGCTGTACTCTACGGCTTTTCTGACTGCTGTCGAAAGTTACTGTCCTCAGGTGAACCTCTTCATCTGTGAAGTGTTTTAAAATATGTGAAGCACTGAAATTTATGATTAAATGTTAGAATGTGATTTTTATATGTTTATTGTAGCTGCTCATGTTCATTACATCTGAATATTAATAATATTGGAAGTAAAATTCAGTTGTACTTTATATTCAGTTTGTGTGTGTGTGTGTGTGTGTGTGTGTGTGCGTGCGTGTTGTAGGTCAGCTGTACAGTATTGTTTCGTCTTTGAGTAACGAGCACGTCCTGTCTGCGGGGTTTGATATAAACACTCCGGACAGTCTGGGGAGGACGTGTTTGCACGCTGCTGCATCAGGAGGGTATGACATCACATGACATCATAAGTTCACGTAGCTCCAGCAAATACAGTCATAACTCAGTCATAAACATTTTAATATATGATAATAATCACTTATTGGTGTGATGATGGATAACGATTTGCTTTGTCTGGCAGAAACGTGGAATGTCTTAATTTGCTGTTGAGCAGCGGTGCTGACGTGAGCAAAACGGACATCATGGGAAGGTAAATGATTTCATTAAAACTGTAACCTAACATTAATGTTTAATCAACATTAATGTAACGTTAATGTAACACACAATAACGTGACATTAATGTAACACACCCACGTAACATTAATCTAACACACACTATTGTAACATTAATGTAACACTAATGTAACACACGCCCACGTAACGTTAATGTAACACACCCATGTAACATTAATGTAACACTAATGTAAGACACACTATTGTAACATTAATGTAACACTAATGTAACACGCCCACGTAACGTTAATGTAACACACCCACGTAACGTTAATGTAACACACCCACATAACATTAATGTAACACACACTGACGTAATGTTAATGTAACACACACTGACGTAAAATTAATGTAACACACTGACGTAACATTAGTGTAACACACACACTGAGGTAACATTAATGTAACACACACACTGAGGTAACATTAATGTAACACACACCCATGTAACGTTAATGTAACACACAGACGTAACATTAATATATATAATATATATTAATATGTATATTATATATTTATATAAACATCTCCTTTTTCCCTGTGAATGATTGAATAAATGGATGGATGTATGAATGAATTCTACATAAACACGTTTTTTTATTAAAGTGTTAAAGATAGCTATAACATGTAGATTATGATGTTCAGTGTGTATGTTATAACCAGAGTGCTGTCTGTTTATTTTGTGTGTGTTCAGAACTCCTCTGCACTACGCAGCAGCTAACGGGACGTACCAGTGCACCGTAGCGTTAGTGAGCTCTGGAGCCAAGGTGAACGAGCTGGACCTGAACGGCTGCAGTCCTCTGCACTGTGCTGCTGCCTCACACACCTTCCGCAGGTGATTCTTCTCTTAACAAAGGAATAAATGTTTAAAATTGTTTAAAATGGGAATAATAAAGCAGCTACAGCAGAATAGCTAATAATGAACAAATAATTCCTTTAGTATTAAATTATTAATTAGTTAATTTAGGGAACTACAGATGCTGAGAAATTTCCAGTGACTTTTTTAGCCTTCTTTGCTTTTGTGTAGTTTCAGTTCCATAGTTGAATTTGCAGCTGTTATGAATTAAAAAACGGGATTTTTTTATATATTTTTTCCAACAGAGTCGACGGTGATGATCATCAGAGCGATATGAGGGATAAAGAGGCGCTGCTGTAAGTGACAGTAACATTATAGCTCCTGCTTTCTGTTATAAAATCATTGCAGCAGTGAAGCAGATCAATAAGCATTCAGTGTGTGTTTGTGTTTGTGTGTGTCTGTCTGTGTGTGTGTGTATTTGTGTGTGTGTGTTTCTGTGCGTGTGTGCGTGCGTGTGTGCGTGCGTGTGTGTGTGCGTGTGTGTGTGCGTGTGTGTGCGTGTGTGTGCGTGTGTGTGTGTGTGTGTGTGCCTGTGTGTGTGCGCATGCAGGTGTTTGGAGTATCTGCTGGATAACGGCGCTGATCCTGGACTCAGAGACACTAAAGGCTTTAGTCCTGTTCACTATGCAGCCGCCTATGGCAACAAACACAACCTGGAACTGGTGCGTTTTACTCACAGGGGCGTAAACTTACAGATAATATAAATATTTAGTGCATTATATGTTGTTGTTTTTTTTTTTTTTAAGTGTGTTGTGATAATTGTGTATCATGATAATTTTTCACAGTCACTCAGCACTGTTACAGAAATTATACAGAAATATCAAATCATTTATTTCTTTTAGAAATAAAAAAAAGGATTTATTTATTTATTTATTTATTGATATTTTACACACATTTGTGTCACTTAAAATAAACACAGTGGTTTTTCAAAACGTGTGTGTACAGTCGTAATCCTGACTGAATGGTGATAAAGTGAAATATTAAAATATAAAAATATTAAAATGAAATTTCTCTGCAGTATTTTATGAAGTGGTTTATTTAGTTCTGTAACTGAGCTGTTTTTCACTGTTTGTGTTTCTTTAATTCAGCTCTTAGAAATGTCCTTTAACTGTGTGGGAGACGTGGAGAGCAATTTTCCTGTGAGCCCTTTGCACTTAGCTGTAAGTGTCTGTTTATGAAAACACACACATGCAGACACAGACAGGCGGACACAGACACACACAGACATGCACACACAGACATGCACACACACACAGACAAGCACACACACACACAAACACACGCAGACTCACAAACACACACACAAACACACACAAACAGACAAACACACACACCCACACAGACACACACAAACACACACACACACAGACAAGCACACACACACAAACACACGCAGACTCACAAACACACACAAACAGACAAACACACACACCCACACAGACAAACACACACAGACAAACACACACACACACAAACACACACACACAGACAAGCACACACACACACAAACAGACGCAGACTCACAAACACACACACAAACACACACAAAAAGACAAACAGACACACCCACACAGACACACACACACACCCACACAGACACACACAAACACACCCACAGACAAACACACACAAACACACACACACACAGACACACATACACAGACAAACACACACACAGACACACACACAGACAAACACACACACAGACACACACACGCACACACAGACACACAGACACAAACACACACACACAGACGCACACACATAAACAGACACGCACGCACACACAAACACACACACATACACACACAGACACACATACTGTACACACACAGAGTTTTCCATGTTGTGTGCTGAGTAAAGCTGGCAGGTTGGTGATGTCTGATTGTGTTTTGGAGGTGTGTAACAGTCAGTGTGAGGCGGTGCAGCTCCTCTCTGAGACACTGGTGTGTGTGGATGTCCGGGACAGCGCAGGACACACTCCTTTGTATCTAGCTGCTCGTAAAGGCTCCTTGTCTTGCGTAGAGGTTCTTCTGTCACACGGAGCGTCATGCTGCGTCCGAGAACACGCCAGGAAACGGACACCGCTTCACGCAGCAGGTTCGACTCGGGCTGATTTCAGTTTTCTACATGAAAGAGTTTTTCTAACGTTTTATAGACTTTTGGGACGATCCTAATGATGTGTCCTTATATTGTTTTGGAGATGTTACAGTGTATAAAATATGACACGTTACATCCAGTTGACACTGGAGGTGATTCATCCCACTTTGTGTGGTTGTGTAGTTTGTAGAATTGAATAGTTGTGTAGTGTTTTGTGGGCTCAGGCCTGTGTGTGTAACACTGATGTGTTTTTGTCTTCTCACAGCTGCCAGAGGACACACTGAGTGTTTGTATGCGCTGTTGAGCCGAGCGGACAGAGATGACCTCATCGACCTCGCAGACGCACAGGGACAGTAAGTACCACTCACCAGCACAGTGCTGCTTGCCAGAGTCCTCATTTTTATGGTCTTTATTGCTTAGTGTTTGTGTTTAGATTCAGCGTGTGTGTTGTTAACATGACACGGTTTGTGTGCAGAACGGCTCTGATGTTGGCCACGCTGGGCGGACACGTCGACTGTGTGCACATGCTACTGGAGAGAGGAAGTAAACCTGACACAGGGGACAGACGCAGTCACACTGCACTACACAGAGCGGTGTGTGAGAGAGAGTGTGTGTGTGTATGTGTTTACCATTTAAACTGCTCCAAACAATTCTTCACCAGCTCCGTCCCAGTGACAGCAAACACTAAAATGAGTCTGATTTGGTGTCATATGTGTGTGTGGTGTCATATGATGCCTGTCCCAGTTACAAGTACCATTAGTTCCTCTTGGTTTTGATCTTAAGACACTACAAAAATGCACTGAATCCTTTGTTACAGGAAAAGCTACTGTTAAATAGAAATATCTAGATTTCTGGTGCAAGAAGTTGTGATACAGTGATAAAATGGCACCTCTGAGATCACTCTGTGTGTGTGTGTGTATAAGGTGGTGCTGGGCAGCGTGGAGTGCGTGTCAGCGTTGTTAGATCACTCGGCCTCCCCGCTGTGTCGGGACGTTCGGGGACGGAGCTCTCTGCACTTTGCTGCCTCGTGTGGTCACACTGAGCTCCTTCAGCTCCTCATCAACGCCGCAGCTCAGGTCGACCCTCTGGACTCTTTACTAGACTACAGCAGATACACACCTGCTCACTGGGCAGCTTATTATGGTACACACACACACACAAACACACAGACTATTCATCACACTGATCTCTAATCAGTAATACTGTTTAGTATTATAAGTAAAAGTAAATAATAATAATAATAATAATAATAATAATAATAATGCATTTTTAGTAACAATATCTTTTTAATTTAATTTTTCATTACATTTTCAGGGCACAAGGACTGTTTGGAAATTTTACTTGAATATAAAGCGTTAAGTATCCAGGAAGGGAATCCTTTCACCCCGCTGCACTGTGCACTGTGAGTATTTAACATCGGTTTAGTTTCACTTTATAAAGTCAGAAGACACAAAAGACGCAGAAAATGAAGCGGTGTGTTGGTTGTTGGTGCAGAATGAAAGGCCACGATGCTGCTGCTGAGCTGCTGGTGAAAGAGATGGGCACCGAAATCATCAACCTCAGAGACGCTAAAGGAAGGTGTGTGTTGTGTGTGGTGTGTATGTTGTGTGTGTTGTGAGTGTCGTGTGTGTGTTGTTAGTGTTGTGTGTGTGTGTTGTGAGTGTTGTGTGTGTGTTGAGTGTTGTGTGTGTGTTGAGTGTTGTGTGAGTGTTGTGTGTGTGTTGAGTGTTGTGTGTGTTGTGAGTGTTGTGTGTGTGTGTTGAGTGTTGTTTATGTGTGTTGAGTGTGTTGTGTGTGTTAGTGTGTGTTGTGTGTGTTAGTGTGTGTTGTGTGTGTTAGTATTAACTACACCAGAGATTCAGATGGAACTGTGAGAAATGTCTCTCCTGCTTTTAATTTAATCTGTGACACAAAAGTATTAGTTTGTTTTGTGCTGATAAATAATTATATATATAATATATTCTGGGCTTCAGCAGTTTAACTCTTATTAGACTTTAATAAAAAAGATAAATCTGTACAAATGTATCAGTGATCAGATGGTGACTGATATTAAACGTTAGGTTTATCACTTGTGTACATGTTTGTTTGTTAACAGAACTCCACTGCATGCAGCTGCTCGTGCAGACACGGTGTCCGGGCTGCAGCTGGCGCTGTTCTGGGGGTCAGAGGTCAACTCTGTGGATTGTGAAGGACGTTCAGCTCTGATGGTGGCTGCAGAGAACGGGCAGACGTCTGCTGTTGGTACAGAGACACTCCGTTACTCAATGAGTCAGAGTTTACTCCTGTTACAGCATTACAGTGTGTGTGTGTGTGTGTGTGTGTGTGTGTGTGTGTGTGTGTGTGTGTGTGTGTGTGTGTGTGTGTGTGTGTGTGTTTTGTAGAAGTTCTCCTGCAGCAGGCTAAAGCAGACCCGTCACTGCTGGACATCAACAATAATACTGCACTACACCTGGCCTGCAGCAGAGTAACACACCTTCTATCTGTCTATCCATCCACTTCCTACACCCACACACACACCCACACACACACACACACCCACACACACACACACACACACACAGACACAGACACACACACACAGACACACACACACACAGACACATACACACACACCCACACACAGACACACACACACACTCACACACACACACACACACACACACACACACACACACACACACCCACACACACAGACACACACACACCCACCCACACACACAGACACACACACACACACCCACACACACAGACACACACACACCCACACATATAATTATACATTTACATCATACAGATAAAGAACAGAATTATTAAAATGTGGTAAAGCAGCTGTTGCTTTCAGGAGCTGAAGATGCAGAACACACATTTTCATCATGTCCTGTCTCCCTGATTTTTTTAAATTAGTAAAGCGTTTTACTTTAACTTTTCTTTACTTTTTCCGCCGTGTTACTTTTACATTTTATTATTTACTCTTCTCTTTAGTCCTTATTCGTCCAGATGAACTGAGAGCTCAGTAGCTTGTTACTGATTTATTTTTTTATTTAGATGCCCCAGAATCTCGAGCTGGCGCTTTCCCTTTATTACAGAAATTCATTTTATAAACGAACTCATTTTTATTGGTTGGTCACATAGTAGATGTTCTTGATGGTTCTGTGTGGATAAATAATGATATTTATTCTCATGTTTTCTGCAGAGTCATGAGATGTGTGCACTGCTGATTCTGGCTGAGTTTGACGATCCTTCTCTCATCAACGCTACAAACAGTGCACTACAGATGTGAGTACACACACACACACACACACACACACACACACCCACACCCACACCCACACGCCAGCATGTTCAGCAGCACTGAACATCTTTTTCTCACTTGTCTGTCTCATGCTAGGCCGCTGCACATCGCGGCCCGGAACGGTCTGGCCACCGTGGTGGAGGTTCTCCTGAGTCGAGGTGCTACAGTCCTGGCTGTAGATGAAGAAGGTTAGTACTCTGTTTAAAGGAAAACGATATGAAATTTAAGTGTAACAGCTTAATAAACTCATGTATAGTTTTTCAGCAACAGACAGATAATATTATATTCTTCAACGCATGAGTATAAATAATGTTTATAAAGACAGGAGGTGAAATGCTAAGTAAACTTTAACAACAGGTGAGGATGAGGATGAGGATGCTACATGTAACAACATGTATGTAACTGCTTTAGGTTGCACCCCAGCTCTGGCCTGCGCTCCAAACAAAGACGTGGCGGAGTGTCTGGCGCTGATCCTGTCCACTATGAAGCCTTTTCTTCTTAAAGACGCAGGCATCAGCGTGTTAAAGCACTGCAGCATCGCTGCCAACCATCATCCTTTACCAAACGGCTACTCCAAGGAGCGCCACGGCACTGTAGGGCTCGACAGCTGAGACCCACACACACACACACACTCACACACACACACACACGCACCTTTCGTCACAGGTTTATATCACCAACTCTATAACCTACAGCCATGTTAGAGAGCCAGGAATGCACCACTATGTGTGTGTGTGTGTGTGGTGGGGGGGTGTGTGTGTGTGTGACAGACCTGCGCATATGCAAAGATTCGCTCCTTTTCCCCTCAGAACACTGAGGACAGCGTTTCATCTGATCATATGTTAAACCATGGGATGAAGCAGCGACACCTCTGTGAGATACAAAGACGGAGGGACGAGGGTCTACACATTCGTACAAACGTTACGGTTCTGAAGTCGCAGCCATCAGTAGCTGTAGCACTCAAACACATCACATCAGACCTTCCAATAAAAACAAGCAATTAAAAAGAAAACCTCAAGGCAAAAGTCTAGGCGAGGACGAGCTAACAGTTACACAGGCCATAGCGCCATCCACTGGTTGTCTACTGGCTCAGGCAGCTCAGAGTTATATTTTAGAGGATTTTGATGAGCTTGTTGCTGATAAACTGCGACTTCAGAAGGTTAAAGACTGTTTTTTTTTTAGCGATGTCCAGTGCCTCTGCTAAACATCCTCCATTTAAATGTTAATCTCCTGCAGTGTTGTCTAATGAAATGAGAGGAAAATATCAACACACACACACACACACACACAAAGACACACACACACATAAACACACACAAACACATACACAAAGACACAATAACACACACACTCTCACACACACCACACACACACACTCACACACAAACAAACACACACACACACACACATATGCAGACATGCACACACACACACACAAAAACACACACACACACACTGTTCATCAGGGTCAGATTTCCTCATTCTTTATTTATTTACTTGATCATGCCAGAGTTTGCACTTTTTTCCTCCAGGAGAAACCTGGCGTTAGTGAAGCAGGGCTGGACTAATCAGCTCAAAATTTTCAGAAATAAAATAATATTTCTGTGTTATTTAAAGTAATTAGACAAATTAGACAGTTCCAGATGTACGTGATGTATTAATAGTGCTATAATATAATAGTGCTATATATAATAGTGCTATAATCGTGACAGACACACGGGTTTGTGTGATGGCATAAATGGACTGAAATCACACTTTTTTTTTTTTTTAATTATTGCACAAACATCACTAACATGAACTTGAAGGAATAATAAGCGAGACGCTGCGTCCGATGGTGCGGTGTATAAAACGTATCCACACCTTTACTTTCAGCAAGCTTTCAGGTTTCCTCCAGTGAGAGCCAGACATTTTAGGTAGCTGTGCACCAGTGACCGTTTCTCTCAGAAGTTTTTATTTCACCCATAACATTTGATTCGAGCTGAAATGTATTTTATATGACGTCGTTTGTATTAGATTTACCGAGATTCAGGGAAACACGGACATACCCGTGTCTGAGGCCTGAGATTTATATGGACAGTTACTAATACTGTAGGAGTTGTGGAGTGTTGGATTATTCTGCTCAGAGCTGCTGTGAAGGTCTGCAGTCACTCGTGACTTGATCATATGAGACACTGAGTGATTATTGTGTTTCAGGATCGCTGCTATAATTATAACGCTGCATTTGTTGACTTCTCTGTTTTGTTGAAGTTTGAGCAATAATCGTCCGAGTGATTACACGTTACCTCGACTTTGTGAAAAGCTTTTCTCAGAAAAACTAGAGAATTTGCACAGACAGAAGAGACGTTGGCAGTTGTGTGTGTGTGTGTGTGTGTGTGTGTGTGGGTGTGTGTGCGCGCACACGCACTGTAGTTCTACAACATAAGTGCCAACATTTTGTAATGAGGGAGTAAAAGAACTTGAGCACCAACTCCTGAGTGTTTGTCGCGTCGACTTCAGGTTGACTGCAGGAATAAGATCTCATCTGTGATCAGAGGAGCGAGAGGACGCAAAGGAACTTATCCTCTGATTATAATCACCTACAAACAAAGACGTGTGTTTTATTAAGTCAAAACCTGCATTGTGGTCTATGAACATGACTGTTACACACACACACACACACACACACACACACACACACACCTTTTCTCTCAGCGAGCCCCAGTGCAGTCAGTGTTAAACATCTCGAGGATTCAGACCTCAGATCAGATTAAATCCTGAACACTACATACTGAGACGTTTCTCCCTCAGGTGTATAAACTGTAATCTGGGATGATTGACAGTCGTGTAGTTGTTCTAACACCTTGCAGAAGCCCCGCCCCTTCCCCTCACCTCACGTCATTAGTTTTGATCAGGTCTCGACTCTGTTTTCCTTCCCGATGCGACGTCCTCGCTTCCTGCTGCGCTGCACAAACGTTAAAGGGAGAAAGTTTTGAGTTCATTAATAAACTTTATCATTCATCAGACATTAGACAAGTATCAAAAAATGTTTACAAAAATGTAGAGTTGTTTGTTTATTTATTTATTACTCCTTCAGTTAGAGCTAACGATACGATTCAGTAAGGTGCAATAACACAAGCGTTTATATAAATACCTCATAAAGGTAGCAAAGCCTGTGTGTGTGTGTGTGTGTGTGTGTGTGTGTGTGTGTGTGTGTGTTAGTTATTCTGTAGAACCTGAAAGTGTTCACAAACCTTTAACATCAGGATTCTGTACCTTTGTGCAATAAGGACTGAATTTTCACCTTAAAAATCACTACAGAATATTTCACACATTCACCAAACCTGCACCAGGTCTCTGGTCACACAAAATAACTTCTTTAGATCATTTAGCTTCAATTATTTAGTCACTTTGTGTTGTTTCTCTTTAAATGATGAATTGTTTTAAGCGATCTAATCTTAAACTGTTTAAAGGGCTTTTAATGTAAACCTTAGAAGTGTGAGTTTGCGTCATTTGCGTGTGTGTGTGTGTGTGTGTGTGTGTACACTGTGGTGTCTTTCCTCTCATTTCAGTAGGACTGATGTCTCCTACAACATTCTACACTCATTTACATACTCAAGGGCTTATCAAAAAACTGTCGCAGTGTGTACTTCTCTTTATTTATTTTCACACACAAACACACAGATTTTGCACTAAACAATTTATTTTAAAAATGTTTGTAATTTGTAATAGAAGGAGAACAAGCTAAACTGTAGCTAGCTGCTAGCCGACCATCAGATAAGAAAACCAACACATTCACACTTTTTAAAGCTTTGTTTTCTTTTCCTTTCTCCCATCAGTTTGTCTTCGTCTGTCCTGCGTTTTCATGCTCGCTGTTTTCTTCCCAATCCTCTGACTTGAGTTCATTCATTTCTCTACATGAGCCAAAGTTTCTCTTTTTTCCTCACCACAAGGGGGCGCCATGCTGAACGGGGAAATGTTCATTCATTTATATTTATATATTCTTTTGCATATCACTATTAAAAAATAATGCCACCCTCTCGGTGATGGTGGAGTGCACACACTGATCACAGGTGCTGGCTCCACCCCTTTCACCCTACACAGTGCACTACTGTTCTCCACGACACACTACTGCACTACTGTACACACGTGGTATCTAAGACACGCCCACAGACTCGCACGAGTGGGTCGTGGAAATAGTTCATATAGTCCAACACTGCTTTATTGTTTAGAAATAAGTCGGTCATGATTTTTATTATTAGATATTTATTAGTTTTTTTCTGTTTGTATGTTTATCCAAAGTTGGCGAGATGAATTGAAGTCATATTTTAGAGTTTAATCAACACCTCTATATATCACGTGATGTCACGTGAAAATCAAAAATTAGCACAACGTGGACAAGTGATGTATCAAAACACTCAGCCCAATGAGGGGAACTGCCTCACGTGCATTCTGATCACATCACGTGACGTCACGATATTCAGAGCATGTACATCGTTTCAGTGTAGAAGTTTGCCCAGGTTTTGTTAACGATGCGTTATCGCATGTCGGGACGTGTTCAGACACCTGAGGAGGAGAACGTCTGTAAAAAAAAAAAAAAAAAAAAAAAATAATAAAAAGATCAGGTGTGAAAGCAGCTTAAAGAAAAGAATAAAGAGTTAAACCGAAAAGAAATTTCCCTGATTTCTAAAGCATTCATGTGCACTTTTTATTGTATCTTTAATACATCTGTGTGTGAGAGAGTGTGTGTGAAAGAGTGTGTGTGTGTGTGAGAGAGAGTGCGTGAGAGAGAGTGTCTGTGTCTGTGCGTGTGTGCGCGCGCGTGTGTGTGTACAAGTGAAGTAATGATTCAATAGCTTGAGTAGGAGTGTAGGGGCTGAATGGGGTAGGTGGGGTAGATTTATGTGTAGATCTGTATCCGTCTGGACGTCTCCCCTGAGCCACATTCACACCGAAACGTCTGATAGGAAGTGAAAAGTGAACAAGTGGCTGAAATTTGCACTAGAAGATTAAACACGTTGAATAAAACGTACGTGTCTCAGTTCGCTTTGTTGTTTTTGTTTCTCTTTACACACTGAGACATGGTGAAATACAAGCTCAGGATTTTCCTCTTTGTTCTTATTTATTCCTGCTGTAAGATGGTGATATCTAACATAGGCACGTGTCAGTGATGACGTCTATATCAGCTCCAGCTTCACAGAACACAACACACACACAACAGACAGCTGCTGGTCTCTTTAATAGGGTTTCATTCACTTTAATTCAGTTTCTGTGACTGAATAACAAGGAGAATATTCGTTTAGCAAACTTTTCACCTTTATTCTCTATCAATGGGAATCCCTTGTATGATTGTTGCTATGGCAACATCTCAGCCACTTACAGTACGTACGTGCACTTGCGTACGTTGCTCTGGATAAAGGCGTCTATCAAATGCTGTGGATGTAAACTTAGGAGATGGAGGCGTGGCTTTACTGAGCTGTTTCTGATTGGTGCATCAATTTACAAAAGCTCCACCAATCACAGAGCTTCTGGTAACAAAAAAAAAAAACATCCAGAGTTCAATGGACTGATTTACTGAGATAAAGATAAAAAAACATTTAGTAGATAAACACATTTCATTGTATTATTTGACAGAGAGGAAGAAACACTGCTCCATTGTTTAGTTTAAATATAATAAAGGAAAAATAATAAAGATCAGATGCACACGTGCGGAAAAAGTTTACACATGAAAACTTACAAACGTGATTTATTTATTCTGTGGAAAATGCAGCTTTTTGCTCTGTAAAGCTTTTGTGTCCCGCTTTATTCTTTACTTGAAGGATTAAAGGCTGTAAAACGTCATGGTTTGTATTTTGGATGTAATTTATTCGTAATGAATTTGCCTTAAACCTAAAGGTAGTGTGAGTGTGAAAGCTTATCGCAACACAAGAGCGAGAAAGTATTGACCGAAGAACTGAGAACAGACGATCATTAGGCTCGGTGCCGCACACAGAGGAGCTCGGTTCCTGTACTGAATCTGAATCAGAACTAAACTGATTTGTTTGATTTGTTTCTTTAGTGCAGGCCTTTTGTCCTTTATTCAGAAATACAGCAACGGAAAAAGATAAACAAACCGTAAACCAGATAAACAAGCTGTAGCAACATCAACAGTGAGACAATTTCACAATTTGTGTGTGTCGCTTCTGCAGCGTTTATTCGATCAGCTCTGTTCCGATTCATGTAAGATTCACTTCCAGCAGGTGAGTCGATTCAGAGTCAAATAATTTTTCTCACTGGGGTTTCGATCGGAGGGTTCAAACATCCAAACACACACAGTCAAATACTTCAACTCATTTGTGTTGAAGTACAAACTAAACCAGTACGAGTCGTATCGTGTGCTGGTCTGATCACAGGAACTTTGGAAAGTTTGAAATAAATGAAGTAACTCACATGTTATTAACCTGCAGGCTGCTGCTGCCTTTTCTTTTTTTTTTTTTTACCCACAGTGTTAATGCTTGTTTTTTTACTGTGTGATCCAGATGATGACTTTTGTTCTGTGGCTTGGAGCTGATTTAAATAAAGAGCTGGTGCTTAATCCAGGTGACGTCTCTGTGGTGTTTTTAACTCTTCATCATGATGATGCTCTTCTAATGAGTGTGGTGCATAGAATTTATTCCCTTTTATGGTAAATATTCTGTACATTTAAAAAAATATATATTAATATATTGAATTGCTACCAGGAAAATATACTGAACATGCGAGAGGGGAGCGTCACTGCATCGCAACATGTACGAGCCAATCACGTCCCAGTATGCAAATACAGGTTGCATAATGTTATAATTCGCAAAACATCTGGAATTCTAGTGTCAGGTGTCAACATTTTGTTGTTTAAATGCATACACAGACACAAAATGTTAAAAAATATATTTGCTTATTATTTTATTCAGCACAAACCTTTCACGCAGTTCTCAGGACGCCGCTTTGACATTTTTAACGCGAACGGAAAAGACAGAAAACAAAAAAAAATTCCTCTTTCTTATGATCAGTGCTGCCAGAGCTGCTTTTGAGTTCAGGATTATGTTGATAATTTATCATACGTAAGAACGTCGAACGTTACAGATATTTCTGTTTCGGGTTCTGTGTCAGATTGAGTTGATCCAATCTGGCAACCCTGTGTGTGAGAAAGAAGCAGTGAAGTGTAAATTATAATAATAATTAAAAAAACAAAAAAAAAAACACTTGTATTACATTTTCAAGTTACAGAACTGATTAAAGGCAAACTGTCATTAAATGTAAAAAAAAAGCCTGACAAATCATCTTTTTTTCCTTTCTAATAGTATGATTACAAAAGAAAAACAACAAAAAAAACATCTCAGTGTGGTGTGTGATATGAAGAAGGCATGAACGGTGCTGGAATAAAGTTCTTTTCACTCAGTTCTCTTAGAGTTCTACAAAACTTTAAGTGCTAATAAAGAGGCTGATTATAGACTCAATAACAAACTGCTACAGTGATGAAGGCAGAAAAACAAATAAATTACAAATAAAAAATATCCTGTACTGTAATGATGAAGAAAAGCATTAAAAAAAATCTCTAATTCTGATATAATGTTAGTGATAACTACATAATTAATAATGAAATAATTAATAACTAATTAATTAATAAAGCATTATATCCATTTGGTTGTTTTCTAAGTGATTAAATTAAGCTTCATGGGTTTTTTTTCTTCACAAAAACCCCAACAATGAATCATGGGATGTTCTAATAAATGTAAAAGTGTTTTAAAATCATTTTAATGCCTTAATACAGAGATTTATGGTCAGAGAGATCAGACTCTAATTGCTCGTCGTGGTTGCCAGGTCGAGTCGGTTGTCTCGTGTAGGACCCAAAAAAATGCATCTTTTTTTATTTGCAAAAAAGATAAATATCACAGATAAATATCGCACGCTGTTGAGGACACTAACATCACAGACACATGCTGTAAAGTTATTCATAAGAATTGACTCATGAATTGATTCATTCTGGACTGAGACAGATAACGAATCCTGCTCGGATCATCTTTTAGCGGAACGTCGTGTCTCTTTCCCGTTACTCACTGCAGTCCCGGAGGCGGAGCTTCTGTTGGCATTCGTGGTGCTGGCTCGTCCGCTAGGCTGCGTGCTCCCTGAGCTCTGACAGTTCACTCCGTTCCCGTTAGTGGCATCGGGACCTGAACACATTCACATCGGATTACCGCGTTATCTTAAGTTACATTTCATCCAGTAAACTGATGCTAACTCTTAAAGACAGAAGAAGAGAAACTCACCTGCAACGCTCGAGGAACCGTTGTTGTTGTTTGTGTTGTTTCCTTGCTCGTTAAGCCCCTATGATGCAACATTAACACGTCAGTAATAAGGCAGTCCATAACAACATTATAACTCAGCGCTCAGGGTTTAATTTTCAGAGAAAATGAAAGGGGAAAAGAAATAAAAACTTACTGTTTTGTTCATCAGGGCCAAATACTCCGGATTCGGCTCGCTGAAATTTGGAACTTCAGAGTAAACCATGCAGAATCTGGAACAGTTACACAAAGTGAATAACACACACACACACACACACACACACACACACACACACCATAAAATCACTGTAGACTTCTTTACTTCTCATCTTCAGCTCCCCTTCTGGTGCAGCTAATCATAGTTTAGTGTTTGTCCTGTGAGTGTTGCCGTAGTTCAACACTGTTCTGTTGTCATTTATTTTGTTGATCCTGGGCTGTAATTATTGGTCTTCAGGTGTTTTACATGTTTATATTAATGTGCTTCCTGTCACTCAAACATACTCAGTTCTATAGTAACGGCTTCTTCACAGGGACTCGTGCAGCAGACGCTCCACTGATGATAAACAGGTTAAAACTGTATGAAATCGTTGATACGGTTACAGAAATGTGTTTGTTCATCGTGTGAAGGAGTCTCCAGTGTCACAGTGGCTTTGTAACAGACAGAGGTGAAGCTGTAAACTTACTCTCCAATCTTCTGCAGCTCTCCTCCTCTTCCTGTGTATAGAGTGAGACAGCCTTTAAAAACTGACGCATAGCTGTAAAGGAAAACACAAACACACACACACACACACACACACTGCTGATTCATCAGTGCAGGCAAACAGATCACTGAATGACACATTTAAACAGAAGCTCCTCCCCAAAACCCCACTGACATGTGAACACTGAAATATCGGTGATATGTTCAGTGACTCTGGTGTTAATTTGAAATCTCACCCTTTGGTCAGTCGGAGGATGTCTCCGGTCTGAATGAGCGCTCCCACATCATCCCACACTGATATACTGATGCTCCCCGTCTTATCAGCTACCTTACAGGTGCGCACCTCATGGCCATCTTTGGTTTTGGTGACCCTTCCTAGATAGATAGGTAGATAGATTGATTAATAGATAGATAGATAGATAGATAAATAGATAGATAGATAGATAGATAGATAGACAGACAGATAGGTAGATATAGATAGAGAGAGATAGATAGATAAATAGATAAAAAGATAAACAGATAGATAGATAGATAAACATGCACTATATTTCACATTAAAGTTGCGGTGCACGATGTTTGAAAGCCAATGTTGACATTTGAAATCACCAAAACAAACATGCCCCTAACCCAAATGGGTGTCACCCCGGTATTGATAGCTCCGCCTACACATACATACATGTGTTTTTGTAGTACTGTGTGTTGTACCGTGAAAGGTTTAGCTCCGTTTCAGGCGGAAGACGTACAGTTCTCTCCAGCGCTGGAAAGCTGATCCTATATTAACACGTCCTACTTCTTGCCTTATCGTAAGCCTTTCTTCACTTTTCGTTTTTATCCGCCATGTCAATGTTTCAATAGCTTTCTGCTAATGTCACACATGCACACTGAACACTTTCTCCGCCCATATTGAAAAGACACGCCCCTTTCTGCTCATTGGCTACACGTTTGTTTTGACTCAGTTTTCTGAAGCATTTCTCAAACATCGTGCACCGCACCTTTAATGTCAGGCCTTAACACAAAAACTCTTAATAATGCAGTAACTCAAATCATTAAGCAATTAGACATACATTTGTCTTTAAAACACATTTATAGCAGTTATAAACTCCTACAATTCTCCTATCACCTACAATTATGTGCAAAAAACACGTATGAATCAGTTTATTATTAAGTTTCTACTAAAACAAGTCCATGCATTTGATGTATGGTGTAATATTAAATGACACACAGTAAATCTACATTAAATCATCTGTGATGTATAAGAACCTGTCTCCAGGACGATGAAGATGACGTTTAAGTTCTTCAGTCCGGGTTTGATGTCCTTCACACACGTCTCTGTGCTCATAGCTCACAACCTCAACACAATGTTAATGACACTTCTGTTGTGTGCACAGAGACATGGCACAGCTGTAGCTTCTCCACAGCTAGCTGCTTTTATTTAATACATGCTGTAGAAAGCGAAGGCAGTAATAAGACGCGTAATAACTTGATAATACAGAGAGAGTCAAGTAGCACAGCGATGCTAACGGTTGGCGTTTGTTTTGCTCCTCTTCCGTACGCGGTGACGCAATCCGTATACGTTCATCACGTGACTGAGTTGGAGCGGCTCATAGATATACATAGATATGTACGCTAGATGTCGCCTTTTCTACGGCAGTACATTGGAACGAATGCGTCAATAGAGCCGCCATCTTGGAACAGGGGACCCCCTTCTCTTTAATGCATCAGAGTCAGTGTAGGCAAAGGGAAATAAAATCACCATAAATCGTCATGAATGCGATTTTCAAGTTTTTTTTTGTTCGTTCCAACGATCAGACGTGTAATTTATCATTGAGTCCAGAGAAAATTTAAGGTTTTGATATTAAGATAATCTACTTTTTCACAATATAATGCTGACATTTCTGTTTATCACTTTGGAATCTACAAAGATTCAGATTATTTAATTTAGTACCATGTCAGCAATCAAAGCTATTTTCATGGCATAAATTCAATTACAAAAACACAAATATCATATAAATACAATAAAAACAAAACAAATATAAACAGCAAGTCATATTACATATTTTTTTAATTAACATACGTTAAAAAAAATCCAAACCCTTTTCAGAGCTTTGGGTCAAATCCAAACCCTTTTCAAAGCGTTTCTGTTTTTTTTTTCTGCTCCTCCATCTCTTGAATCTCCAACATCGAATGTCCCTTGGTGGGGAGCTTACTCTTAAAGGGGCTAGACCAATATCGAGACATCTCCTTCATGCACGCAGGAGCTCGTTCGTTCTGGGTGCTCTAGACTGCTGGGCTGGGAAGAGGGAATTGTCTTCCTCCTCTTCGTCATCCATGCCCAAATCGAGGAGGTCAGAGTTAGCATCATCATCTGCGCCCTCGTTCCACAGTTCGTCATCCTCCTGCGTGAGAAGGCCGTCGAACCGCGGAGGCATGTCTGGGGATTTGGCTTCCATCATGTCCGCCCAGCACTTACTAGCTCGCGAGAGATGGTCAGTCGCTGTCAAGGCAGCTTCAGACAGGCAAGGGTCCTGCTTGTTAGCCACCGACACTTTCAGCCTCCGTTCCAAGATTTTCACCGGCATTGACACACAGTGAGCGCATGTCTGCGGGTCCGCTAGCGACATTTGAGCATGCTTCGAGCACATACACACGATGCACATAGGGTGAGGGTCCCTGCCCGAGATAGTAGCTCCACATGATGATGGACAAGGGTGGGATACAGCCTCCTTAGTCTTCAACTCATGCCCTTTGGCGGGGTAATCGCAGTCGACATAACGCAATCTAAAGTCTCGTCACAACACATTAGTCTGTTAGAATTAGGCAATTAAACCTGCGGTAGGTTCGCCTTGACGCGTAAACCCAAGTAAACTAGATGTCACCTACCGCTGTAACTAAATACGCAATAGGGAGAACAGAATAGCTTGCCATGACGCGGTCGCTATTCCAAATTTAAGGTTGTCACTCACCACAATCCCTCCACTGATATCCCGTTTGGTGACGGAATCCAATTACGGTCCGCCTGTTGAACAGATAAACAAAATCAGTGAGTCGGGATGCGCTGAGAGAGCTTGCTGCAGTCTCACACGGGAAGTGCAAATGACGTAGACAGGGGTCGACCTGGCTGACATAGGTGGGGCGGAGCCTGGTCGCAGGTCGACCTGTCTGTCAAAGACAGATGTGGTGTCATAAGAGCTTCTGCAGTTGGTCACACCCAAAGCGATTCCCATAGTGAAACACTGAGCGAAGTTAGAAAAAGAACCTAATGTAAGTTTGGCTTGAATAACCATTAATGTCTTCAAACGTATACTTGGGCTTTGAAATTGAAATACTGTAATTCAGCAAATGGTCAACTTATCCTATGATGTTCCAACTGCTCTTTATTATAGATATATAATATATTTTTCAGTTAAAGTGTTCCCTTTCTAAAAAGATTTATTGTTTTAAATGACAGATGTATTACTTTTCCTGTGCTTCAGGTGCAATGTGACCTCTGCTGAATACACAATAGATGTTTAGGATGCTCTGGATCGGCGTATACCACACCGTGTACAGTGAACAGCGCTCCTGCCAATATCCAGCAACTTCACACAGCCATTGAAGAGGAGTGGACCAACATTCCACAGGCCACAATCAACAACCTGATCAACTCTATGTGAAGGAGATGTGTTGCACTGCGTGAGGCAAATGGTGGTCACACCAGATACTGACTGGTTTTATGACCTCAAATACATTAAAACTGCACATTTTAGAGTATAATATTTAAATATATAGCACTTTCACTTGTCTTCACATCTTGAACACTGCCCTTAAAAAGACCTGCAAAATTCATGTTTTAGTACAAATATATATATATTTACTGATTTATTTTGCGCAGTCAATTCATCAATGATATACAAACTACGGAGCCCACCTGGTCACCCCTTGGAGAAAAGAAAACAAGACCCGCAAATCCGTCATCACGGTTTTGTAATTCGTCCCCTCAGTTTATAAACCGTACTCACAGATTAATAAACCGTACGCACGAGTTAACAATCCGTGCTCTCAGATTTGTAAACCGTACCCTCAGTTTTTGTAATCCGTACCCACAAATTCATAAACCGTGCGCACGCTTTCGCAATCCATACCCACGGTTTTGCAAACTGTACTCACGGATTTGTAGCCCCTCCCTCATTTTAGACAACTGTAGTCCACAAGCACGACAACAGAGCAAGATTCCGGGTACGTTGTTAATATTATTATCTGGTTATTCTATACTAATCAATGTATATTCAATACATTCAATTGTTTCAACTGCATGCTTAAATTCGCCATCGTAACGGATAATAGACAACATTTTGGTGTGTGTCATAATCATATGTTTATGATATATATGTATATATGTATATATGTGAGTGTTTATGAATGTTTATTTTAAATAGATTGTACAGAATACTGCCCAACTGTGTTAAGACAAAGAAAGAAACAGTCTTCACATACCCTGTGACCACCTAGGAGAAACACAACAGTAAGTAGGCTATAATTAATGAATATACCAGACCAATTCTCTCTGTCTCTCTCTCTCTCTCTCTCTCTCTCTCTCTGTTTACCCTTAGGTGTGTAAAGCTGGCCTCCATCAACATTAACATATTATTCCTGGGATAGGGATGGACAGATTTAGTCTAATTTAGTATTACTTTGACCTGGATCTACATTATAAAGAAATCCTTAAATTTTTAAGTGTTAAGCACGGAATTACTATCAGCATGAAGACACTTAAAAAAATCCTAAATAGAATTGGACTATTTCGAATAAAAAAATTTGACAACTTATTTAATGTTATTCAGTTTGTAAGAAGACATTCGCCTGATTCTCTCAACTCTTGATCCATTGGGCACAGAAATGCGAAGAAAAAGAAGACTGCACAGGAGAGTGTACTTTTCCAAAGGCCTCCACGCAGCCTCCACGCACAGCTTGGGCTCTGGAACCCAACTCCTCAAGAGAGGCTGGGCTCTCTACTACTCTGGAGTTGCCTGCGGTGAGAGGTGGCGGGCTGGTGTGGGCTTGCTCATAGCCCCCCAGCTCAGCAGCCATGTGTTGGAGTTCTCCCCGGTGAACGAGAGGGTCGTTTCCCTGCGCCTTCGGGTCGGGGAGAGGTCTTTCACTGTTATTTGTGCTTACGAGCCAAATGGCAGTGTAGAGTACCCGACCTTCTTGGCGTCTCTGAGAGGGGCGCTGGAAAGTGCTCCGACCGGGGAATCCGTCGTTCTACTGGGGGACTTCAACCGAGTGGTGTTCTGTTATTGGACTTCTGTGCTAGTCACAGTTTGTCCATAACGAACATGTTCAAGCATAAGGGTGTCCATCAGTACACATGGCATCAGGACACCCTAGGTCGGAGGTCGATGATCGACTTTGTGGTTGTTTCATCTGACCTCCGGCCGTATGTCTTGGACACTCGGGTAAAGAGAGGGGCGGAGCTGTCAACTGATCACCACCTGGTGGTGAGTTGGATCTGATGGACGGGAAGGAAGTGAGGACAGACTTGGCAGACCCAAACGTACTATGAGGGTCCGCTGGGAAAGTTTGGCAGAGTCTCTGGTCAGAGAGATCTTCAACTCCCACCTCCGGCAGAGCTTTACCCAGATCCCGAGGGAGGTTGGAGACATTGAGTCTGAGTGGACCATGTTCTCCACCTCCATTGTCGACGCGGCCACGCAGAGCTGTGTCCGTAAGATCTCCGGTGCCTGTCGTGGCGGCAATCCCCGAACCCGGTGGTGGACCCCGGAAGTAAGGGATGCCGTCAAGCTGAAGAAGGAGTCCTATCGAGCCTGGTTGGCTCGGGGGACTCCGGAGGCAGCTGATAGGTACCGGAGGGCCAAGCGAGCTTCAGCCCGGGTGGTTTCAGAGGCAAAAACTCGGGTCTGGGAGGAGTTCGGTGAGGCCATGGAGAAGGACTATCGGTTGGCCTCGGAGAAATTCTGGCAAACCGTCCGGCGCCTCAGGAGGGGGAAGCAGTGCCCTGCTCACACTGTTTACAGTGGGAGTGGGAATCTGCTGACTTCGACTGGGGACATTTTCGGACGGTGGAAGGAGTACTTTGAGGATCTCCTCAACCCCACCGACATGTCTTCCACTGAGGAAGCAGAGGCAGAGGGCTCAGTTGAGGACTCATCGATCCCCCAAGCTGAGGTCACTGAGGTGGTTGAGAAGCTCCTCAGTGGCAAGGCACCGGGGGTGGATGAGATCCGCCCTGAGTACCTCAAGTCTCTGGATGTCGTGGTGCTGTCTTGGTTGACACGCCTCTGCAACTTCACGTGGCGGCTGGGGACAGTGCCTCAGGACTGGCAGACTGGGGTGGTGGTCCCTCTGTTTAAGAAGGGGGACAGGAGGGTGTGTTCCAACTACAGGGGGATCACACTCCTCAGCCTCCCTGGAAAAGTCTATGCCAGGGTACTGGAGAGAAGAATTCGGCCGATCGTCGAACCTCGGATTCAGGAGAAACAATGCGGGCTTCGTCCCGGTCGTGGAACACTGGACCATCTCTATATCCTCACCAGGTTGCTGGAGGGTTCATGGGAGTTTGCCCAACCAGTCCACATGTGCTTTGTGGATCTGGAGAAGGCATTCGACTGTGTCCCTCGTGGTGATCTGTGGGGGGTGCTCTGGGAGTATGGGGTCCGGGGCCCTCTGCTAAGGGCTGTCCGGTCCTTATATGACCGGAGCAGGAGTTTGTTTTGCATTGCCGGCAGTAAGTCAGACTTGTTCCCGGTGCATATTGGACTCCGGCAGGGCTGCCATTTGTCACCGGTCCTGTTCATTATTTATATGGACAGGATTTCTAGGCGCAGTCGGGGGCCGGAGGGAGTCCGGTTTGGGGACCACGGGATTTCGTCTCTGCTTTTTGCAGATGATGTAGTCCTGTTGGCTTCTTCAAATCAGGACCTTCAGCGTGCACTAGGATGGTTTGCAGCCGAATGTGAAGCGGCGGGGATGAGAATCAGCACCTCCAAGTCCGAGGCCATGGTTCTCAGCCGGAAAAGGGTGGCTTGTCCCCTTCAGGTTGGTGGAAAGCTCCTGCCTCAAGTGGAGGAGTTTAAGTATCTTGGGGTCTTGTTCACGAGTGAGGGAAGGATGGAGCTGGAGATCGACAGGCGGATCGGAGTATCTTCTGCAGTGATGCGGTCGATATACCGGTCTGTTGTGGTGAAGAAAGAGCTGAGCCGCAAGGCGAAGCTCTCTATTTACCAGTCGATCTACGTTCCTACCCTCACCTATGGTCATGAGCTTTGGGTTATGACCGAAAGGACAAGATCCCGGATACAGGCGGCCGAAATGAGTTTCCTCCGCAGGGTGGCTGGGCGCTCCCTTAGAGATAGGGTGAGGAGCTCGGTCACTCGGGAGGAGCTCAGAGTAGAGCCGCTGCTCCTCCACATTGAGAGAAGTCAGCTGAGGTGGCTCGGGCATCTGTTCCAGATGCCTCCTGGAGGCCTCCCTGGGGAGGTGTTCCGGGCATGTCCAACTGGGAGGAGGCCCCGGGGAAGACCTAGGACACGCTGGAGGGACTATGTCTCTCGGCTGGCTTGGGAACGCCTCGGTATTCCCCCGGAGAAGCTGGAGGAAGTGTCTGGGGAGAGGGAAGTCTGGGTATCCCTGCTCAGACTGCTGCCCCCGCAACCCGGCCCCGGATAAGCGGTAGAAGATGGATGGATGGATGGATGGATGTTGACTCTTACGACAAATTGAAGCCATTTGGCATATGTATCAATGGGGCTATTGATGGATTCTCAAGGAGAATGCTATGGCTGAATGCATACTGCACAAGCAGTGACCCTAAAGTCATAGGAGGTTACTTCCTTGAAACAGTAAGAACTTTTGGTGGCTCTCCTCAAATCCTGAGAGCAGACATGGGAACAGAAAATAGTGTTATTAGGGATGTTCAAAGGTACTTGCGACGTGGTGATGCCAATCAACTTGCATGAGAAAGAAGCTTAATCTATGGCAAAAGTACAGCCAACCAAAGAATTGAGAGCTGGTGGGGTATTCTTAGAAAAGAATGTGTGGATTTATGGCTTGAATATTTTCACCAGATTAAAGATGAAGGCTACTTCGATGGCAGCTTTCTGGACAAGAAATGGCAGCTTTCTGGATGGCAGCTTTCTGTTTCCTGGGTTTGATCCAGGTAAATATTGAACACACACGGTGCATTTTTAAATACTTTTACATTTTTAAATACACATCATTTTGTTTAATACACAATACTCTTTATGGCTTTTACAGGAAGAGCTGGATTCGACCAAAGACACGTGGAACAGCCACCTGATTCGTCCATTAAGAAATAGCCTTGTACCCCATGGTCGCTCGGATGTCATGTACACCTTTCCTGAATTATATGAGACAGAAGACTACATAAGCCATGTGACAGTGGAAGACTGTGACACCTGTGAAGATCAATGTATCCATCGCTCTGACATCCCTTGTGATGAGGACATTTTCACCCTGTGGTCACACATCATGGCACAACATCAGCTTCGTATTCCCAAGGAAAGGTTTACAGCACTTAATCTGTATCTTGCACTAAGACAAGAGCTTACTACAGTGTTAAATATTGTGAGATAAAGACATGTTCAAAAGCCATTTGCACTAAAAAGTTGTTATGGACAGTTTAACAGACAGTTCTTTCATTAAATTGTTATTATTAGAGTACCATTCATTTCACAGATGTATATATGTCTTAAATGTTATTGATGAAGTTTTTATACTTCATACAGTATGCATATTTTAATAAAAGGAGACAGCTTTCTTTTTGATTCATTTTCTTTATTTTTGAAAACTGTAGTCAGTCGAATAGTATTAATTAATGAACTCCTAATGAATAACATTTCAACATTTTAAACATGAAACTTTTTCTTACAATATACTGTATTGTAGGAATACTATTTAGGCAGTATAAATTCTGAAAACATAAGTACATTTAAACTGAATGTGAACCTGTATGCGCTTTGAAACACATATATCACATTGTAACACTGCTGTAAGAACATCTGAGCTTTTATGAAACATTATCTTGTGCAGGATAAAAAGTTTGTCAGGAAACTGTGTGTGAGATGGAGACTGTGAATGATACAAAGAAACAGTCATATCCTGCTTCACATACTGTCTGACCACCTAGGATAAACACTGATAGACAGATATAGATAAATGTATGTCTAATTAAGGAATATAACAGACCTATTCTTTGATATTATTGGCATCCTTACAGTACCTTTACACAATATCCATCACCCATATGTTTGCATCAAGGATGTTTATGAACTCCTCTGCAAGCTCAGGGTATCAAGTATAATTGTTTGGAACTTCTAACACACATCCACAGGTGTGGGACTGGGAAGATCTTGTGAAGGACGTTTGTGGCTGCACAAATCGGACATGAATAAACCTTGCAAAAAGGAGGTCAGCTCCTACCAAGAAAAAATTTATTAACAATTTCAAATGTATACATACAATTTAACAGTACAAAACAGCAAAAATGCATAACAGTTTATTAAAGTATATGATTTTACAGTTGTATGTGATATAAAACTATATATTTAATAAATATAATGAAAGAAACAAAACACCTGTGCAGAAACGCAGAAATTTCCTGAGCCGAACATCACTACAGTGCTTGATGAACCTCTTAAGATAATCCATGACCTGGCATTCTCTGTTATTAAGTGTTTCATGTTGTAATATGGCTATAACTTTTCTTGCTGTTGGAGTAAGGCTCATCATCAATTCATTTAGTCCCCCTGGAGGTAGTTTCAGTTTTTTCAACACCGGACTCCAACATTCTGCTATGTAAGCTGGATCTTGCACAATTTCTTTGTGTGCCACATCAAGTAAGATCTGCTTGGCATTTTTCTCAGTGATAAGAAGTTTCACATCATGAGCTTCCAAGAATTCAACCCATTCTTCTCGCTCAGAGACTGACGTAAAGTCTCTTATTGCTTCTTCAACAAGCTGCTTTTCCTCTTGAGAATCTATCTCCAGAAATGCTGTTAAGAGCTCATCCTCATCAATGTTAAGTCTAAGACAATAACACAGAAAACGCTTGGCCAGCACAATGGGAAAGTATTGAACAGTGTTATAACCAAGAACCATCACTTTAGCTACATTTTCCCAGTCATCTTTCATATCATGCCTTGTCATGGGTACTTTTAGTATGTTTCCTGATGTACATTTCATGATAAATGTACCCCACTACTCACTCAATGCATCTCTAAAAATTCCACCATTGTCTTCTCCTTTCTCTGTGTCACCATTAGGTAGGACCATCTCAATTTCTAGAAGACAATCATTGACAGATACTAAGCCTTCTATAAAAGCTGCATTAAGATCTTGGAAAATGTTCCCCCTGCGAAGTCTTAACTTTGCGGTTTGTAACTGGTCTTGCACTGGTCTTGCACCAGTGGGTTCCATTGGTAGTGTCATCAAGCATACCGTCTTCTAAAACTGCATATCCAAACTGAATTTCTTCATCAACTGAAATTGAGCTATGTATTACATTCATAGTGCCTGGTTCTATCAACACTACACTGTTGTCTGACAAAAAAGGTGAATCAGCAATGGAACTGTTGTCCTCAGTTATGACAACAAGTTCTTCCTCACATTCACATGCCTCAGCAGAGGTAGAAGGACCTTGTTCAACTGCAAATTCATCTACTGTGTTAATGCTTGTACTTGGAGTTGTGTCTATCCTCTTGCAAGATAGATACAGTCTCAGCATCTTTACCTTCCTCAGTTCATATTGTTCACCTAATGTTGTCTGTGAATTTAGTTCTTCTTCTGTGAAGTCTCTCAATTTCAACTCAAATTCAGTTATATCTCCTAGCTTATTTTTCCCATTTGGAAAGAACAGCTCCTTGCCACACTAACAGTTCTGCCATGGTAGCACTCTTCAAAGCTTTTAAATGCCTGGTTCCACCACCACGCTTTTCTTTGATCTGGACAAAGGAGCCACGGATCTCTTCAAACAGTCCCATTTGGTAACTTCGCTCTGTTTTTTGGGCATTTGAGTTTCCACTGAGCTTTTCTGAACGATTATCACCTTTCTTCCTCTTGCAGGCCCGCTTTTCTTGGAATTTTGACATGGTTTTCTGTTGCTTTAGAAAATGTAGTGCTATTTCCTTCTAATGCAGCTACTTCTCTTCTGCAGTACTGTCTTATTGCTATCCGGTCTCCAAATCTGGGGACATATGTCAAAAGCTGTTCATCTGACATACTATTGACTGCATTGCAGTCAATCTAAAAGAAAGAGGAAAATTTTTTAAATTTTTGCAAGATAATCAGCCAGCAAAAGCTTTATATATGTTTTAAAGGGTTAATGACCCTCATGTTGTTTAAAACCTGTAATTGACTTTCTTCTGTGGAACACAAAATAAGATATTTTAAGAAATAATATTCAAGTAATATTTTAATCAGATGCTACTTTCATTCATGCATTTAAAAGTAGCATGCAATTAAATAGTTATGCAATTTTATATAATGATTTAAAGACTTATTTGGTTAATATGTTATTATTAAATAAATAGATACAATTGTATTCAGCCAAGGAATCTGTGCATTATTCGTATTGTATTGGTTTTTACCTTCTCCTCTTGAAAAGTTGACAGTACGTCATCCAACTCTATCATATTTTAGAAAATTAAGGAAATTCTCCATTTAAAAAAAAAAAGAAGTTTAAACACATTGCGTTTGGAGCTGTTGTCGTGCTTGTGGACTACAGTTGTCTAAAATGAAGGAGGGGCTACAAATCCGTGAGTACAGTTTGCAAAACCGTGGGTACGGATTGCGAAAGCGTGCGCACGGTTTATGAATTTGTTGGTACGGATTACAAAAACTGAGGGTACGGTTTACAAATCTGAGAGCACGGATTGTTAACTCGTGCGTACGGTTTATTAATCCGTGAGTACGATTTATAAACTGAGGGAACTGAGGCCACAATTAGCATATTGTTTAGCTGTGCATTCATAAATGACCACTGTGCTACGTCCGAACTAACCTCACTGTATTTCTTTATAATCAATTTCTATTCTGTTCTTAAGTGTCTTAATTCATTTTAAATAAAATTTTAAACCTTTTGTAATTCCTTGTTTTTATTGTTGTGATTATTTTTTTTAATGATAGTTTTACTTTCTTTATGTAAAGCACTTTGAATTACCATTGTGTATGAAATGTCCTACAGTATAAATAAACTTGCCTTGCAGTGTCATAGACTAGATAAAATGACGGAGAAAAGGAAAATTTGAACCTGAGAAAAACTTTGAAAATAACCATAATGACGCAGCCTCCATGTTACAATAATAATGATAAAAGCAAAGTTTTTCACTGTGGGGACATATTTTTATAAGTACAATTTGACTGTATTATTTGTGTTCTTTCAAAAATTGCTCATGAGAAATATTTATTGTCCCCCCCCCCAATGTTAAATGAAATTTACGCCCATGACAGTGAGTATCTAAAGCTCTAATATATAAACACACTGAAGTGACACTAGATGCAGAAGAGTTTTGTGGGTTTGTACAAATACTTCCCCCCCCCCTCAACAAATACAAATACAGATACAAATACCAGCTGCTTTGCATCTGTATTTGTATTTGTTGGGGGGGGGGAGTATTTGTATTTGTATTCGAGTAAAATTCAAAACATCCAGTTTTTTTGCGTTACACTTCTAATTTACGTTATAGTGTAAGTATTCTTTAATTATATTCATTATAATAATTATGGATATGCAATATTGGTTGATGTTTTTGAACATGTAACGTCATTGAAAAGAAAATAACAGCCATTACCTCATCCATGGTTAAACCAACAACTAATAAAATACCATTTTAAACATTATGAACCCCACCACCACTTGTCCTTGTTGGAGGACGCTGAACAGACAGAATAAAAACAAATAATACTTTAAAGAACTGTTCTTCTTCTGAAAGAACTTCTTTCTAATGCACAGAATTCCAAGAACTAAACTTTATCAACCCCTGACTGGGAGATCTGGCAGAACAAAATTTGTATTCTATATAATACTAAAAGATACAGCCCTGCTACTGTCAACTGTCTGCCAAAAAAAAGACAGAACGTTTTTTTTTATGTGTTATGTTTTTAATTCTTTTTAATTTTTTTTATGTTTTATGTTAACTGTAACTTAACCATATCTCACTTGGAAGAAGATAAATGCTTCCACACAGAACTTGAGCAAGTTTTTTTGGCTGGTGGAGGACCAATGCCTCTTTTCCACCAGAAAGAACCAGGTGCTGGTTCAGAGCTAGCACTGGTGCTGGTTCAAAGTTGGTTCCACTGGTGAACCTTCTAAGAACCGGTTTGCCTTTCCACCGGCTAGAGAGCATCAAGAGCCGAGTGTGACGTCACTTTATACGTGTCACCTGTCCCAGCAACTTTAGCGCAGCAGCAGCAAACACAAACACATCAACCATGGCGGATGTTGCTTTACTGTTAATGCTCATGGCTTTGTGAACCTACATTAACGCGGCGAAAAAAACGTGTATGTGCAGCTCCATGTAATCTGTATAAACGGAGGTTGTAATCGATAAAGTACATAACGTTATTTTATTGCTAACACAGAAAAAAGTTAGCCTTAGAATGTAGCTACCTACTATCATGTGTGCTGATAATATATCATATCGCGGTAAAGTAAAAGTGTATTAAACATTAGTATATTTAAGGTACATTATCAAAGCGCTAACAGTAGCCCCGCCCACAGCCCCTGACACAAGCGGTTCTTAAGTCTAGACCAGCGGCGTTTTGGTGCTCCTTAAGAACCACTTTTCCTGGTTCAGAGCCGGTGCTTTGGCTGTCGAAACAGAAAGAACTGGTTCTAAATTAGGCTCTGGCTCCGAACCAGCACTCGAACTGCCTCGGTGGAAAAGGGGCACAAGAGATGGCTCAGCAGCAGCCACACTCTTTTCTATTTGGTTGACCAAATCCATGTGAGGAGTTTCAACTAAGTTAATGAGTGACAGGAAGCTATGCTAAGGTTAACTAGCCTATAGCCTTCATCTTGCTGTCTGCAAAAGACAGATTAACTTAAACGTACCATATAACTCTCACAAGTGCATACAATTCGACACAATTACACAAGCATTGTTTAACCTTTTAAACCGAACGTTAACGTTACTCTGTCAACAGCATATTGTGTAAATTACCGAGCTAACAGAGCTACGTAAACAGAGCGAACATGAGAGCACCCAACTGCAGACTTCCATAATGCAGCGTAATGGAATAATCTCCCGATCAAACTCCGCTCCCGAAAGTTATAATCTGCCTCCGGAACCCAGTTACGGTACAAAAATCTATTCAACAAAAATAGTGATGCAGTGAAGTCTTTTTTCGCTCAGCCGAGCCTTCTCTGTTGCTGTGTGGAGCAGCCTGTGTCAGTCACCCCCCCCTTTTCCTTTTTGGTAAACAATAGGAACATTGTGCTTTGCGAATTACCCATTGCGTGTTGGTAAACGGCGTGTGCTACAGTTTGCTATGCCGATTGCGAAACGCAATAGGGAAACCGTTTGCCAGAATATACCCTGACAATCATGACATCGTATTGTTGAATTATCAAACACACTTTCATGTTTATGTGTTGAAAGAAAGATGAGGATGTCATTAAAAGAGAATCGGCGGTGGGTCATCAGGTAGTTTTAGCTACTTCAACATAGTAAAAGTAGATAAGGCTCATGGGTTCTGTAGTATTTAGTTTACTGTGCGACTTAACACACCAAATTACGGTGGCCGAGAAGTGCAAAACACATTAACAAATCTGAAAACGCATTAACAAATCTAAAAACACAACGACAAGTCAGACAATCCGGAAACGGTAGTGTATCGTTTTTTAATGGAAACTTACCGATCATTGGACAAGACACCTGTCACTCAAGATATACAGGTATGGAATCTTATGTGTAATGTGTAAAGTTCTCCGTTTAAATATAAGAAAATAACAGAATTAATCCACAGTAATCCATTCCATCCATCCATTCCAACTTTTCCCCTCGGCAGACTGTTGAGCTTCATGTATACCTTGAGTGACAGGTGCCTTGTCCAATCACAAACTATACCAACCTCTTCCGGGTTGTCTGAAATGTCGTTGTGTTTTCTGATTTGTTAATGTGTTTTTTGATTTGTTAATGTGTTTCGTGCACCAATTCAGACAACCCGGAAGAGGTAGGTAAAGTTTGTGAATGGAAACTTACCGATCATTGGACAAGACACCTGTTATTAAAGATATACAGGTGAATAAAAGGTGTCTCGTCCGATGATGGTAAGTTAAAAAACGGCTTTTCTCAGAAAAGAAACCATAGCACAATGTTTAGTACCCAACAGAATATAAAGCAAGAAAAACAAGGATAAAATCTCCTGGTTAAATGTTGAGTAATGTAGCGCCTAAAGTTTCAAAATGAATAACAAATGAGCAAAATTGCTTCTGAGTGGCGGAAAGAAAAACGTGGTGAAATACATTAGATCAAAAGTCCGTGCTTTTTGACACGTTAAAAAAGGGACCTCCGTCTCCGCAAACACGAATCAAATAGATTACATTTCATAACCTATGTGACGAACTGCCGTGAGACTGGGTTGTAAATACACACTGTCTCATGGGAACACATCTGTATCTCTAAACACTCACTAGTTAACACAGGAACTCAACTTTGCTTTAAGGTGTTTAATAGCAGTGAATATATTACTGATCTGATCTAAGAACAGTTTAGACAAATCATTCACTGAGAGAAGAGTAAAAAGGACTGTGTAATGTGGAGCATAAGAGAAGAATAGCTTTGTGTCAAGAAGTAATTATATTGACATACGTGTCCCTTAGTGACACATGTTTTCGGATTGCGTAGGAAACCCTTCCGCTTTCCCACTAAGGAATGTGTCCTAGTTCGCAGAGGGTTAGTGCTGAAAACACAAGATCAACTATCAAAGTGGGTCTTACATTGAACGCATGTGTCCTTCGAAGTCCCCTCGGTCTCCTAACAAAGGATCCTCTCCAAGGTCTTCTACTTATTCTATTGTTCGACTCTTTAAATGAAGGAGTCAGACTTAGACCTTTTTGTCTTTTCAGGATCCTCACATTCGGAGGCCTTGTTTTTATTAAAAGTAATGTAATACAAATAGGTGTGTGTGTAATATATGTAAAATAAAAAGAAAATTACAAATAAAAACTCCTTCAAATAATCAAACAGTATTAGAATAAGTAAAAGTTATTAAGATGCAAAGATTATAACAAACCAAGAAACACTCTCCAAGTGTAGACTTGCGTTTGTTCCATGATGCACCTAAAGTATAACATGCCCTAAGGCTGTCTACAATAGAATGCATGCACAATGTGATCCAAGGCACATTATTTAAAATGTTGTTTTTAAAGCTCTTAATGGTCAAGCCCCATCTTATCTCACAGATCATCTTATTCCTTTTTCATCCACCAGATCTCTAAGATCTTCTGATAGGTGCTCTCTTGGTTGTCCCTCGTTCACGCTTAAAAACGATAGGGTGATAGGGCTTTTTCTATTGCGGCCCCTGTCTCTGGAAGCAACTTCCACTAGACATTCGCCTTGCACCTTCCAGTACAACTTTTAAAGTGAAGTTGAAAACATATTTTTATTCCCAGGCATTTTAATCGGAGTTTGTCTATGTTCTATTGTTTTATTGTATCATCTGTTTTGTTTATTTTATGTTTAGTTTTTGACTTTGTTCAGCACTTTGGTCAGGTCTGCTGTGATAAATGTGCTATATAAATAAACTTTACTTACTTACTAAGGCGGGCTTTTATACATTCCTACTGTGGCCAGTTGGACTTGCTGTCAGGTTTGGTTGGCTTTGTGCGCACCTCGGTTCCCAAACGTATCTCGCCGTCGACTCTTGTGTGTGCTACTTTTTTTTCTCTCTATCCTCAAGGTTAACACTTCCATATATGGTCATATGGTTGCAGTTAACTTCCTGTAACTTGTCAGCCTGTGATTATATACTGTAGGACTGAAGCTTTCTCTCGCCGTGGAATTCGACAGAGAGCTATAAAACACTGCACGTGCAGGTTACTCCCCGCGAATACACAGAAGGCTTCATTTCAACAGCAGGCCTTGAAACACTTTGTGTGCAGATACTCCCAGTAATACACAGTAGGCTTTATAAGCTTTCATTACAAGAAACAGCTTTTCATCTAAGTTTACAGCGAAATAAACAATATTAACCCTCTGGAGTCGTTGAACGCGTATACGCGTTTTGTGGCATAATCTCCTGTTAAGGCGGAAAATAACTTAAATTACACTTTCAGTTTCGATCGTACAGACAAGAGCAATACATCAATCGAATCTGTAAAGGGTTTACTTTTATTTGTATACACACATAATAACAACAAAACACTGTGCTTTTGTAGAATAAAGAAAATAAACAGAGTGTGTTCTCTGCCATCTCAGTCTCGGTCACCACTCTTCACACACACATAAATAAAACAACCCGAATCTCACCGAATATTGCCTCAAATACAAGATAAATATATGCATAGAAAGCTTGAAATGTCTACTTTTAAATAAACAAAACAAATAATCTATTTTTTATGTAATCCGTATGAAAGTAAGGAGCGGTCCGGTTTCTCCTGTTTCGCCTCATTATAGCTAATGTGTTCCCGCCTCCGTCTGAGCGCGCTGTTCATATGCAAATGAACTGAGGTGATTCAGGTGATCACGGACACGCCCCCGAGACACAGGAATGACTCAGTACATGAAATCCGGACCTGTGTGTTTTGCAAAGCAAAGCATGGTAAGAGGCAGGACACTACTTGGAAATGCCAGGCATGTGATGTTCACTTGTGTGTTCAGCTGAAAAGGAACTGTTTCCTAGAGTGGCACAAAGATGTATAACTGTTCAATTCTGGGTACTATGTGACAGAGTAGGTTAGTGGGCTTCTACAAACCTTACACCCTTTTTTATCTTGCACTCTTCCTGTTGACACTTTTTTTTTGTTGTTGCACAGTTTTGCCCTGATTGTGTCTTCTGTGTCATTACTAACTTCTAAAGTGATTTTGTGTGATAGTTAAATATTCTAAATAAACTACAAACAAAAAATATACATTTATTTTGTCCTCACATTCTTTCTTGTAACTCCTCTCTCAGTCACATACCTGCCTGAAAGGCTCATTATGCGGGCCATTGTCTTCTCAGGTGTGAATCACATTAATATTCATGATAGTTGACGCCCACTCGCATACAGTATGCCCTTCACAAACAAAAAGTGTCTTAGAAAGTTTAAATCAATATATTGTTTTCTGTGAGCGAGTAAACAAGATGATTTTCACATAATTTTGAAGCAAAAACAAGATCCAGTTCTCAAAAGTCTTGTGAACTGATGTTCTGTATGTGTTTTATGGCCTTATTCAAGTGATTTAAAATCTTTCATTTTTCACTAACCACACATAAACATTGTTTTCTCAAAAACACAATCATGTACATACATGTTGCTCACATATTATTGTAGTCCAGTTTGTGCTGATTACAGTGATATTAGACTTTAGCCATTTATATCTTTATAAGCACAAATGTCAGGGTATGACAAAACTTCTCCAGGCCCTAAAAATACCCTCAGACCTCAGACCAGTGGTCTTCACTATTTTTTTCATGTGAGCCACACTGATAGGACAAAGTCAATAGGAGAGCCACTTTCACCGCAGAGTATGCCAAGTTATTCAGTCTTAAATAGCTTATCTGCTTAAATACAATATACAATATTGTAATACAATAATTACTTAAAAATCATTCTTTATTATGCACCTGTCAAGGCTTTGATCCGTGAAGGACAAATAAAAATTCATCACTTTTCTTGAAATTTTCTATGCTCATCTTGTATGACTCGCACCTTTCTTTTTTTAGCAGGCGCGAACTCTCCACAATCTCCGTCTCCGTCTTCCTCTCGAGTTGCTGATGATGCATGCTCCCCATTAGTTACCTCTTTTGTCACTGTCACATTGCTTTGTTGCTGTTCATTTTGTGCGCGGGATTGTTTGATAAGAAATCGATCCATTTTTTAGTCCGTGTGTGCAGTAAACACAAGTTGTAAACTAGCATGAAACACAAACTAGCTTCTGGCAGGCCGCCAAAAACTGGCTATTGCGCAGAACGCAGTGAGTCAGTGACGAGTCAAATAATATATATAAATATATATTATTATTTGTAATAGAGCACATTCGTTTTTCTATGCTTCCCTGATTGTTTTTAATGTTAAGCAATGAGTAACACTGCCTCAGAGGGTTAATCTAAACAACTCTATTACATGAGAATACATGATTATAAGAAAAAGAAAAGCATTTCAGAATTTTCTTGAACATTCTGAAAATAAAACATAATAACACATAATGCATTATAATCTTCTTTTCTTTTGGAATCTTCTTCCAGCTGTCTAGGTACAGCGTCTGATCCCTCAGTGTCTTTTTCTAAACACTCATATTCAAATCTTTCAACTCTTCAACCAATTCTTCATTCCTCAAGCTTCATTTTCTTTATTTTATTCAAGTTGTTTTATTTCTTCTGCTGTTTTTCTGATTCTCTTCTTTTATGCTTCTCTTTGTCTTTTTCTCTTAGCTCTACGTTTACTGGTACCTGTAGCCTTAATCTCTTAAGCCTGACTTATGAGGCCTGTCTCCTGTTTGAATAAGTGTACAGACTGGATCTGAATTAAAAAGATGGAATTATTGGTGTTTAATGATGAACACATTGTTTAACAGTGCTGAGACAGCAGTGTATTAATTATTGCTGATATTTCTGTTGTAATTCTAGAATGATGGAGGGAAAGAGATCAGACTCACCAGAACCCAGCTGTGTGTCCATGAAGAGTGACAAGTCAATGATACGTCCAATACACTTCAGAGACAGAGACAGTTCTACTGATGTGAGGTCAGTATAGTGAGGTGTTTTACAGCAGTGTTCCACCTGATCAAACTCACTCGTCTCATTATGAAGCCCTTCATGAGCTTTATCAGGTGTTGAAGCAGTAAAACACTAAACTGTGCAGTGCTGCAGCTCTCGGACTGGCAGTGAGGAAAAGTGCTTTAAGAGTTCAGTTCAGTCTGCAGTCCCTGGGCTGGAGGGTCTGTGGTGCTACAGAAGAACATTTACACCTGGGACATTAATGACAATATAAAGATTTTATTCATTTCTTCAAACATTTGGGGGAAGTCGTGGCCTAATGGTTAGAGAGTCTGACTCTCAACCCTAAGGTTGTGGACTCGAGCCTCGGGCCGGCCACGACTGAGGTGCCCCTGAGCAAGGCACCAAACCCCCTCAACTGCTCCCTGGGCGCCGCAGCATAAATGGCTGCCCACTGCTCTGATCAGGAGAATCAAATTAAACGGATGGTCATGACATCGTATTGTTGAATTATCAAGCACACTTTCATGTTTATGTGTTGAAAGAAAGATAAGGAGATCATTAAAAGAGAATCGGCGGTGGGTCATCAGGTAGTTTTAGCTACTTCAACATAGTAAAAGTAGATAAGACTCATGGGTTCTGTAGTATTTAGTTTACTGTCCGATTTAACACACCAAATAGATGGAAAAACGGCTTTTCTCAGAAAAGAAACCATAGCACAATGTTTAGTACCCTACAGAATATAAAGCAATAAAAACAAGGATAAAATCTCCCGGTTAAATGTTCAGTAATGTAGTGCTTAAAGTTTAAAAATTAATAACAAATGAGCAAAATTGCTTCCGAGTGGCGGAAAGAAAAACATGGTGCAGACACAAAAGATGCTTCCTATTGAAATACATTAGATCGAAAGTCCGTGTTTTTTGACACGTTATAAAATGGAGCTCCGTCTCCGCGAACACGAATCAAATAGAGTACATTTTGTAACCTATGTGACGAACTGCTGTGATACTGGGTTGTAAATACACACCGTCTCATGGGAACACATCTGTATCTCTAAACACTCACTAGTTAACACAGGAACTCAACTTTGCTTTAAGGTGTTTAATAGCAGTGAATATATCACTGATCTGATCTAAGAACAGTTTAGACAAATCATTCACTGAGAGAAGAGTAAAAAGGACTGTGTAATGTGGAGCATAAGAGCAGCATAGCTTTGTGTCAGTGAACTCTACAGGCTTTAAGACCCAGCTGAGTCAGTTAGCTGTGATTGGGACTCCTGATATCAGTGTAATTCCTGACTTATGAGGCCTGTCTCCTGTTTGAATAAGTGTACAGACTGGATCTGAATTAAAAAGATGGAATTATTGGTGTTTAATGATGAACACATTGTTTAACAGTGCTGAGTATTAATTATTGCTGATATTTCTGTTGTAATTCTAGAATGATGAAGAGAAAGAGATCAGACTCACCAGAACCCAGCTGTGTGTCCATGAAGAGTGACTGGTCAATGGAACCTCTATTTAACTTCAGAGACAGAGACAGTTCTACTGATGTGAGGTCAGTATAGTGAGGTGTTTTACAGCAGTGTTCCACCTGATCAAACTCACTCGTCTCATTATGAAGCCCTTCATGAGCTTTATCAGGTGTTGAAGCAGTAAAACACTAAACTGTGCAGTGGTGCAGCTCTCGGACTGGCAGTGAGGAAAAGTGCTTTAAGAGTTCAGTTCAGTCTGCAGTCCCTGAGCTGGAGGGTCTGTGGTGCTACAGAAGAACATTTACACCTGGGACATTAATGACAATATAAAGACTTTATTCATTTATTCAAACATTTGTTTCTAAACATGTTGGTGTCAGTTAGGAAATCCTGAAATCAGTGTATTGTGTTAAGAGGATAGTGTTAAATATCTGTGTCTGTATTTATTAGTGTGTGATTTGTGCAGCTATGAATACATCCATATACGTCCAATACGTCCATATCACATGATGTGTTTTGTTTGTTCACAGATCACAAAAGAAGAAATCAAACATCAGCAGAAATCATCTGGACTCCATGTTCGAGGTGTGTGTGTGTGTGTGTGTGTGTGTGTGTGTTTTAGTGTGTGTGTTTTGTGATCCCTTGTAATGTTTTGATGTGCAGCAGCATTATGGATAATCAGTTATATGAGTAATCAGAATTTCAGTTCTAAGATTAAATGTGATAATAAAAAGAGACGTCTACTTTTTTTTTATAAATTAAAATCATCTGTCACTGTAACATGATAATGTTTAGATCTGTTCCTGTGTGTTTCTAACCAGGAGCTGGAACACAAAGTCATCACTCTGATAAAGAATGAGCTGAAGAGCTTTAGGAAGCTCCTGAGTCCAGATTACCCAGCATGCACTGAGAGGGAGGTGGAGGATGAGGAGGATCTGCACAGTGTCACAGAGGGAGCGCTGAAGATCACACTGCACGTCCTGAAGAACATGAACCACACAGATCTCGCTAACACACTGCACAACAGTAAGAGCTCTGAGTCATGACTTTATTCCATCAGCTTCACTTTAGAGAGAGGAAATAGTTTTAGATATGAACACTTTTAGTTTTAAATGTAATTTTAGTATCATGTAAATCTGCTGCTTTTCTGTTCTGTTCATGGTCCAGCTTATGGTTACTCTGTACAATGGTCCTGATCCTTCAGTAATATTTAGTACATCAATCAGGAACCAACAGCAGGAACTGAAATAAATTTACATTTTATATTGAGCTCAGTGATTTTACATTAAAACATGTTATTACTTTGTTTATTAGAACTCTCCTCTGTGTCTCAGTCAAAGTTGAAGTCCAAGCTGAGAGAGAAGTTTGAAAGAATTAATGAAGGAATCTCACAGCCTGGAAGCTCAACACTTCTGAATGAGATCTACACAGAGCTCTACATCACAGAGGGTTGGAGTGGAGACGTCAATAATGAACATGAGGTGAGACAGATTGAGGCAGCGTCCAGGAGACCAGCAACACAGGAGACACCCATCAAATGTAATGAGCTCTTTAAAGACAAGTCCATCAGAACTGTGCTGACTAAAGGAGTTGCTGGAATTGGAAAAACAGTCTCTGTGCAGAAGTTCATTCTGGACTGGGCTGAAGGAAAAGCAAATCAGGACGTCACCTTCATGTTTCCACTTCCCTTTAGAGAGCTGAATCTGATGAAGCAGCAAAATCTCAGTCTCATGAATCTTCTTCATCATTTTTCCCCAGAAAAAAGAAAACTAGAATCAACAGATTGTGACTCCTACAAAGTGGTGTTGATCTTTGATGGTCTGGATGAGTGTCGACTTCCTCTAGATTTTCAGAAGAATGAGAGATTGTGTGATGTGACAGCGTCAGCCTCAGTGGATGTGCTGCTGACGAACCTCATCAAGGGAAATCTGCTTCCCTCTGCTCTCCTCTGGATCACCACAAGACCAGGAGCAGCCAATCAGATCCCTCCTGAGTGTGTAGACCAGGTAACAGAGGTACGAGGCTTCAGTGATCTTACTTCAGGAAGAGGATCAGTGACCAGAGCCTGGCCAATAAAATCATCACACACCTGAAGTCTTCAAGAAGCCTCTACATCATGTGCCACATCCCAGTCTTCTGCTGGATCCACTGTTCTAGAGAGAATGTTGGGTGAAGCAGAGGGTGGAGAGATCCCCAAGACTCTGACTCAAATGTTCACACACTTCCTGATCTTTCAGATCAAACACAAGGACCAAAAGTACCATCAGAAATGTGACCCTGATCCTCAGCAGACCATAAAGAGTATCATGGCACTGGGAAAACTGGCATTCCAGCAGCTGGAGAAAGGAAATCTGATCTTCTATGAGGAAGACTTGAGAGAGTGTGGCATTGATGTCAGAGAAGTGTCAGTGTACTCAGGAGTGTGTACCCAGATCTTCAGAGAGGAGTTTGGGCTTCACCTAGAGAAGGTGTTCAGCTTTGTACATCTGAGTGTTCAGGAGTTTCTGGCTGCTTTATACACGTTTCTGTTATTCATCAGCAGAAATGTTACAGAACATCAAACCTCTTACCTGTCTGATCTTTTCAGGAAGTCAAACATGTCTGATCTCCTCAGGAGTTCAGTGGACAAGGCCTTACAGAGTGAGAATGGACACCTGGACCTGTTCCTCCGCTTCCTTCTGGGTCTCTCACTGGAGTCCAATCAGACTCTCTTACGAGGCTTAATGCCACAGACAGGAAGCAGATCTCACAGCAAACAGGAAACAGTGGAGTACATCAAGGAGAAGATCAGGGAGAATCTATCTCCAGAGAAATCAATCAATCTGTTCCACTGTCTGAATGAACTGAATGATCATTCACTAGTGCAGGAAGTACAAACTTACCTGAACAGAGGAGTTTACAGTCGTCTCATTGGAAATAGAATCTCTCCAGCTCAGTGGTCAGCTCTGGTGTTTGTGTTACTGACCTCAGAACAGAAGCTGGATGAGTTTTATTTGTATAAATATGATCCATCAGATGAAGGTCTTCTGAGGCTGCTGCCAGTGGTCAAAGCCTCCAGAATAGCTGAGTGAGTATTTTTATTTATAACTGTATTACTGCATGGTTTATTATTTTAATGTAACACTGAACTGCACTGTTTGGGTTAATGTTAGTTAATAGTTCCTCTAATCATCTTTAAACAAACCTCTGGTACTTTTACAGAAGATTGTTTCACTTTTTACACTAACATGTTATATCTGAACTGAGGGCTGGGCCACATGGACAAAATCTTATAACATCATATGAGTCATTTTATAGCTTTTATATATGAATCATGAAACATTTAGTGTTCTCTAAAATTTATATAAAAACATCTATACAAAATAACTGCATGCATTTAAGAACTAAAGACATTTCTGAACTAAACACCCGTGAAAGACTTTTTCTTTTCTGTTTATTCTGAAAGTGACATTTAACAAAACTCTCACAGATGAGAAAAACATCAGACTGACAAAATGGGATCAATATGGATAGAAAATATAAAAAGTAAATATTAAAACACTCTAATGTCCTTCAAGTATTTCTTTATGTTTAAGTTCCTCATCTGTTGTTGTGTGTGACACAGTGTTGTGGGGAGATTCACTCTGTCATGGCTTTTTTACTCAATTCTTCTTTCTAATAAAAATAAAACATAAACGCTTTTTAAAAATTGACCCCAATATGAATGAAAAACAAAAGTCTCCTTCAGTCTGCACTACTGCTAAACTTTACCGAGGACTGAGCTCGTGGTAAATAAAACATCAATCATCATTTTGGACCTCGACACATTGGACAGACAAAGTGGGAAAGTGTTCAGCTTTATCTTCTTATTATGTTAGAAACAAGCTAGGCAGCTAACTCAGATGTGTGATGAAGATTTTCTTTCTCTAACACTGAACTGTTTGTAGAGGATGGAGTTTAAATGTGACTTTTTATATGAAGATTTTTATTTTGATGGGGTTCATTTTGTTCATCTTTGCTTATCAAGTGTACAAGCAGGTAAAAAGAGAGAGGATGAATAATGTGTCACAGGTGAGTGTAGTGTCGTGACCGCTGTTATTAAAATGTCCTGTTTTGTTCTACTTGGAGCTCGACAAAGACATCAATCTGTTAATGACCGATCACATTCTTGTTCTTGGATCGTGATTGTTGTTAATCTGTTGTAGTTGAATTATAGGCACAGTTTTTGTCTGGTTCACTGCATCAGAAGATGGTGGATGTGGTAAAAACAGACGGTGAACACAAAGACGGTTGCACGTGACGGTCGATCAGGTTTATCACCGTTACTGTTGAAGAGACGTCAGGTTTCGTTCTTTCGAACCTTTCTGTGGATTTTGGAGATTTTAAACTGTGAACTGTATTTGTATTTATAAGCAGCTGTAGTTAATCTATATTTTTGTTGTACAACGTTAATAACAGACTGGTTTTGTTCTCTGTTCATCATTAAGTTTGAGAAATTTGAGAAGAAAACCCCACGTTCACTTCTCAGTTGTGGAGGCATGGAAGACATGATCCCATTTACTCTGTGGAGAAAGAAGGGTTCACTAAGTTGTGTTGAAATACTAACAGTGACATCTGTAGTAAACAGTACAATGTTCTTTCTAATATCCTTTATTTACATTGTTTATGATAGATGACAGATTTTTACACATCTATATTTCCTAAAAAATGTAAATCATAATCAAGAATCGTTTATATAATATTTCTATTTAGTTTGGATGTGTTTGGATGTATGTGAACACTCCACCTGTACTCAGGTCCACACCAAACACCTGAACCAGTGTGTGTGTAAAATCAGAGGTCTGGAGGTGACAGATTTGTACCTGTACGAGCACAAAGAACAACACACACCAACTGTTTTAGCATCTCTGTGAAATCCAACATATAACTGAGTGTAAAGTACGACTAGTATTGTCATGTTATTAACTGGTAGTGTACAGCTGTATAATTCTTTATTTTCTGTAATAAAATGCACTGTATCTGCATTCTTGGTTGTAGAAACTTGAACACAGATCAGAGTCTAGTGTTTGTAGGCTGCTCGCTCTCACATGTGTGTTATGTACATGACCTAATGGTGTTATAATAAATTGTAGCTGAGAGATTGTGGAGTGCAGAAAGACGTCCCTGCTCCTGTAAATGTGCTGATGTGGTGTCCTGTCCTCTGATTTGTGTGTGTGACACAAACACACTGACATTTCTGTAACATCTTCAACTTTAGCTGGATTATGGCTGTGTTTGTGTGTTTGAGATCAGTGTTCTGATATTTCATCATTTCTCTTCCAGTCTAATTGGGTGTAATCTGACAGAGGAAAGCTGTAGAGGTCTGTCCTCAGTTCTCAGCTCAAACTCCTCCAGTCTGAGAGAACTGGACCTGAGTCACAATGAACTGCAGGATTCAGGAGTGAAGCTGCTCTCTGATGGACTGAAGGATCCACACTGTAAACTGGAGATACTGAGGTACACACTCTCACACACACACACACACACACACACACACACACACACACACACACACACACACACACAGACACACCTTTAAATTTTGAGGAATTATTCTAATCATCATGTCTTTATTTATATAGAACCTTTTAAACAAAAATCTTTACAATAGACTATATATACACTGCTAAAAAAACATAAAGGGAACACTTAAAGGCAGGGTCTCTGATTTTTGAGAAATGCTTCAGAAAACTGAGTCGGGCCGAATAATAAAAAAAACAAAAACAAAATTCAAAACAAACGTGTAGCCAATGAGAAGAAAGGGGTGTGTCTTGTCAATATGGGCGGAGAGAGTGTTCAGTGCGCATGTGTGACATTAGCAGAAAGCGGTTTTAACATTGACATGGAGGATAAAAACAAAGAAAGAAAGAGAAGAAAGACTTACGATAAGGTAAGAAGTAGGACGTGTTAATATAGGATCAGCTTTCCAGCACTGGAGAGAACTGAAGGAGAAGGAAGTTGGTCACATATTCACAGATTGGAGTTTCCTGAGTCAATAACTCCTGAGCTAAACGCTGTTACTACACAAATAACACCTCTTTTCTATCGTAGTAATGTAGAGACGCAGCTACAACCGTGTTTTGTGTAGTAACAGTGTTTAGCTCAGGAGTTATTGACTCAGGAAACTCCAATCTGTGAATATGTGACCAACTTTACTTAAGACGCCGAGGTGCTTTTTTCCTTCTCGATAGGTGAGTAACGTTGGTTTTACTTTGTTACACAGAACTAATATATGTCTTTGTCCTTTACATGATTATGCTTGTGTGTCATTTTTGCTTGTTTGTTTATCTGCAGTCGTATTGTTCTTCACTTCAGCTATGAGAAAAGACACGTTTCTTTCCATTAGTCGCCTGGGTTACGTATGTATGTGTGGGCGGAGCTATCGATACAGGGGTGGGACCCATTTGGGTTAGGGGCGTGTTTGTTTTGGTGATTTCAAATGTTGACATTGGCTTTCAAAAATCGGAGACCTCACCTTTAAGCAACACATCCTAGATCTGAATGAATGAAAGTCTTATTAAATACTTTGTTCTTTACATAGTTGAATGTGCTGACAACAAAATCACACAAAAATTATCAATGAAAATCAAATTTATTAACCCATGGAGGTCTGGATTTGGAGTCACACTCAAAATTGAAGTGGAAAAACACACTACAGGCTGATCCAACTTTCATGTAATGTCCTTAAAACAAGTCAAAATGAGGCTCAGTAGTGTGTGTGGCCTCCACATGCCTGTATGACCTCCCTACAACGCCTGGGCATGCTCCTGATGAGGTGGCAGATGGTCTCCTAAGGGATCTCCTCCTAGACCTGAACTAAAGTATCCGCCAACTGCTGGACAGTCTCTCTCTCTATCTCTCTCTCTCTCTCTCTCTCGCTCTCTCTCTCATCGCCCAGCATTTCAACAGGTTTTGTTTTTGGGAGTTTATTATTGACCATTTAATAATTAAAAATGACACAGGTCTGGATCTCTGTGTCCTCATAACTTACTACGGCCGTAAATAGGCCGTAAATAATTACTCACATCAAATGAGTAAAACGTACACAGACTATTTTAGATGTTTTAGATGTACAGAATAACATGTCTTTACAGGAGTTCACAAAGATTTATATACGACTAAAGTATATAATGTGAAAGCTGAGAGAATTAAAGAAACCAAGCATGTTACTGGCTTCAGTATACGTGACAGAGAATTACACACGACTGAACTCTATTGGTCGTGTTTTCAGCGCTAGAGAATGTGATGTGGCGAGAAATCGCAGGATCCTTTTCTCTGTGATGCTCATTCTTACTTGTCACATCTGTACACAGATGTTCATTTTATATTTTTATCCTGACATTAGAACCTTGTGTTCAGGTAGACACTTTATTTCTCACTGATGGAAACACCTCAATTCACTATCAGAGAAATAAATCAAACATTTCATCATTTCTCTTCCAGTCTGTGGGACTGTAATCTGACAGATGAAAGCTGTAGAGTTCTGTCCTCAGTTCTCAGCTCAAACTCCTGCAGTCTGAGAGAACTGCACCTGAGTCACAATAAACTGCAGGATTCGGGAGTGAAGCTGCTCTGTGATGTACTGAAGGATCCGCACTGTACACTGGAGATACTGGGGTACACACACACACACACACACACACGCACGCAGACACAGACACACACACACTCACACACGCATGCACACACTCACACACACGCACACTCACACACAAACACGCACGCAGACACACACACACACGCAGACACAGACTCACACACACACGCACGCAGACACCAACTCTCACACACACACACTCACGCACACACACACACAGTTTTAATAAACACTACAACATCCAGTTCTCCTCTCTGGTAACTGTAATTGTAGTGATCTGATATATTGTCATTGTTGTGTGTGAGATGGAGAGTAAATGTACTGTATATAAAGATTTTGTGTAGTTCATGTTTTCGATACTAAAACTGAGTGTGTTAAGTGTGAGAAGGTTTTCTTTCTTGCAGGATGGAGCGCTGCAGTATTACAGATGAAGGTTGTGTTGCTCTGGCTTCAGCTCTGAGGTCAAACTCCTCATCACACCTAAGAGTACTGGATCTGCTCAATAATAATCCAGGAGAATCAGGAGTGAAGCTGCTCTCTGATCTACTGAAGGATCCACACTGTAAACTGGAGACACTACAGTGAGTTACTGACTTACTGTCTCTTTACTGTATGATATTGTGTAATATTCACTGTGTGCTGTAAAATGTCACATCTAATGTGTGTATTTATGCTTCTGTTGTTCATAAGCAATGTGTTTAAATTTGTCTGTAATTCTGTCCTGTTGTGTTTTTCAGCATTTAGCATAATACACTCACCAGGTCTGGTGTATGACAGGAGTCTCTCCTCAGACCTTTTTTCCAGGATAAAGCAGTTATGGTGGTGAAGCGTTAGAACACGTCCCACATTTCCAGCAGTTTGGGAGCTGAATCATTCATATTCAGATGTAGAAGATCCATAACAATAACTCAGATAGATCAGTGCTACTGTTTCCCAAATGTTTTTATCATGGCACAGTTTTGATTTATAAAACATCCCACGGCAGACAGCAAACCACTAAGCTTTAAAATTAATTGCACAAACACGCTTCATTGCTTCAGATGGAATATTAAAAGTGGAAATAATCCTACATTAAAATGACATTTAATGTCAAATTTGAGCTTAAGTCAGATAGGAATAAGTTAGTTACACGCTGTTGCTGCTGATAAAACAACAAATTTAGGCTCCATGTCATTGCTGTCGGTCGGAAAACTCATATTTTTTAAATAATTATGTGTCATCAAAATTGGTATTATGGCTTTATAAATGGTCAGACAAGTGCGTCATTATATTAACATTTCATGTAAACAGCTTCATCTGAGGCAATAAGTGCATCGCATTAGTTTTTCTTCAACTTACAGGATATAAAGTTTATTGTAATCACTGTTTTTGTTGTTGTTGAATACATGTGGACAATATGTCATTATTTAAAAGGTAAAACAGTACTTAAAACTGTATTGGCTAGTACAACTACACAGCAAATATCTGACAAAGACTCTTTAAATAAAAAAACATTAGCCTTTATCAGTGTAATGTAACGGAGTACAAATACTTTGTTACTGTACTTAAGTAGAAATGTCACGTATCTGTACTTTACTTCGCTATTTAAATTAATGTCAACTTTCACTTTTACTCCACTACATTTCCTAGATAAAATGTACACTTTTACTCCGTTATTTTCCACTAAGCGTCTTCGTTACTCGTTACTACAAAATAAAATCAGAAGAAATGTGTGCGACTGCAATAAGGTTTGGCGAATCACTGCTCCTAGATTACATTACGCTCCGCACGCTCTACGGAGAAGCACAGGCACGCGCAGTCAGAGCTGGAGGCGTTTATCTATATGTTAATCGGGGGAAAGTCGCAAAGAGGCAACCAAAAGCAGTGAAATGTCACTATTCTTATTACATTCATTGGACACACTGTTTGTAGAGAATGCACACATACATGAACTGATTTGATTCAAGACCGGCATCATTACATCATGCATAAGATTTTGGTGTCAACTTTTGCCATTTAATAATCCCATAACTTTTGGCTTACTATGTAGTCATATAATATATAATATAAAACTCTTCTTGTTTTAAATTCTCATTGAGGGCTAAAACCCCCTAAAGATGAGACCCTAGAACCGCCCCTGCTCTTATACCTTCTGAAAATCACTGAAATTTTACTTTTTACTTTTACTTCAAATACTTAAGTACATTAAATATCAGAAAATGATTTTTGATACTTAAGTACAGTAAATATCAGATACTTTAAGACTTTTACTTGAGTAATATTCTAAAAGGTAACTTTCACTTCTACCAAAGTCTTTTTCTAGTACGATACTTGTACTTTTACTCATGTATTGCTTTCTACTACTTTATACAACACTGGCCTTTATAGACAGTGTTTTCTGAGTAAAAACGCTGTAATGTTACTTATTCAAACATCAGTTCTTTACTTAACCTACATTTGCATTGCAACCAAACAGAGATCTTCAAACTGCTTGCAGCACTTTATTCCAATAGAGGCGGGGCAGAGTTATGAGGTTTGACTGACAGTTCCAAGGTTTAGTCATAAGCTCTCTCAAACACTTTTCTTTTCTTAAATGTTTGTAAAAACCCACCTTTAGAGGTAAAGGTTTCAGGATAAGGATGACTGCATTGATTTTTTTTTTAAAAAAATATTTTTTGTAGAATTTAATTGATTTATTTTTATTTTTTTGCATTTAATATAGAATTTTTCAATATATATTTATATAATTAAGAAATAACTGGAAGTGTAATTGTAGTATCTATAGAAACCGACCAGTAAATACACAGAGAAATCATTCTTGATGGTCGCTTTATTTAGGACACATCACAGGCTTTTAACAGTGCCAAGACATTACGTTACTGCCACCTGCTGGACAGACATAAATAGATCTCACCATACAACATTCCCCCCACACTTAAGTCAAACACTTTCTTCTTCAAAAATAGGCAGTACATTTTTCACCTTCAGTAGCCATTTAAATAAAGTGCATCACTCATCACCAATTCAACAATAAAGTTCAGAAGTTCTTTTTGTTGTTTTGTGGTGATGGATATCATGATTAATTAGCCTTACTAATATGTTCTGCATCCCCGAAACTACGATTTGCAATGAAACGTAAGGCAACGCAAAGCATCTGCTCGGGTGTAAGAGCACGGCCGCGATGGCTGATGTTTCTGATGTCAGGATGGATGAGATGATGGATGTGTCTTATTGACCGTTAAAAAAAAGGATTCAGCTCAAATATAAATACATAGGGATATGACAAAAAAAAATCCACTCTGAGCTTCAAAATCCTCTCCCGATGTAAATGTAACTCCCTACGAATGAATACAGACTCTTCATCAACAGGATCGTCCATAACAGAACATTTCATTCCCTTTGCTGCTGTCTGTGTAACTGAAATGTGTGCAATGAATGAGGTGTTTAAACATCGCTTCCCTTTTTAAAGAGGAAGCGATGTTTAAACACCTCAGGATTTCTTCGGTAAACCTGCTCCGACCAGGTTAGGGTCACAGAGTAAGTTACTATGGTAACTGTTACTGTGGTAACTGTTACTATGGTAACTGTTACCGTGGTAACTGTTACTGTGGTAACTGCTGCTAGGGTAACTGTTGCTATGGTAACTGTTGCTATGGTAACTGACTCTGCGTATAAGAAACGGGCTTAAGTTTACACTTAACCTCCTTTCTGAAACAGGCCCCAGACCATTAGATATGCTAAGCTAGTTTATTTACATTGCTGTGTGGCGCCGCGGGAGTGTAGCAGGCGGGAGTAGTGAAAACACGGAATGGAGTTTAATTTATATGGACTCTAATGAGCCAAGTGGAATGGATTTCAGGCAGCAGGAGCGTGGTCAATGCTGTAGGTAAAACGCGGAATGGAGTTTAATTTATTAGGGCATTCCTCCATAGACATATACACTAGATCATAGGTCACTAACAGGCGGACCGCGGTCCGGGTCCGTACCCAGAAGCTGCCCAATCCGGACCCGGACCTACAGCCAAAACAAAAGGTTATGATTTAAAACTTGACGGGGCGCTTCTATTTTAACTGGCTTAGCTTTTGCAATCTTTACGGTAGTGATAGTGGAAACGCACAGAACAATTGCATGCGAGTTAAACCATCCCACGTGACACCACTCAGCCAATCAAGTCTGTGTATTCCTGAAGTAAACACTGACTCAACAGTGCAAGACAGATGAGAGAGAATTAGAGTAAAGTTACACGTGAAAGAAAGATAGTGATACATGTAGAAAACAAAGGGAGAGAAACAGACGAGTGAGACGGAGAAAGGGAGAGAAACAGACGAGTGAGACGGAGAAAGGGAGAGAAACAGACGAGTGAGATGGAGACTGAACTCTGTTCACACTTCACACTTCACACTAAACCAGTGTGTCTCATATGTACAGAAACTGTGGCACTTATTAAAAGTGACAATGTGAAACGCCATTATGAGACAAAACATAAAGGTTTTGAACAAACATTTCCACTCAAATCTGAAGACAGCGTCCCTGAGACAGCTTTCCCAGGTCTGAGTGAAGTAGCCCTATACATCCTGACCATGTTTGGCTCTACATACAACTGTGAGGCAGCTTTCTCTACAATGAACATAATCCAAACTAAATATGGTTAAAGGGTCACTAATGAGCACCTCCACATGTGTATGAGAGCGGCCCTGACTCCAAGCCCAGGTTTAACACTAACCCAAGCCAAGCTAGAGCTCAGTTCTCTTACTGAGATATGAAAGAGAAAGTTAAGCACTTTATTTAAACATACACAATTTTCACATTTTATTTATTTTCTCTTATTTTGAAATGTAATGTTATTTTGAAAATTTTCAATACTGTCAAATTTGATTTGACATATTTGACAGTATTGATTGCTTGCAGATGTTGATACAACTACTAGGCTACTTAAATATATATCACACTAACTAGTGAGACATTATGATCTTCCGGACCTTCGCTTCAAGAAATGTTCTCTTACTGGACCTCTTTAAATTTTAGTTGAATACCTCTGCTGTAGGGTTTAATTCTACACATTTTAACAAGAATAATATGTAAAAGATCTTGTGCAAAACTCAGTACTGTCTCTCTGTTTTCTCACTGTTTTCTCTTACTATTTTAAGAAAAACAAATACACTGTAAATGCACTTAATGTATTCAAGAACATACCTTTTACAAATGTCCAACGAAAATTATTTGTTCAAAATCTGTATCTTTAAAACTGCTTTCTGTTTTCTTATTATTAAAAGCAGACTGTAAAATACAAAAAATAAAAGCATTGCCTATAAATGAAATTAGGTGGGTGGAAAGTCTCTCTTGCAGTCTGTGCCTCCTTTAAATTGGGAAAAAATAAAGCATTTATTTAAAACGAGATCAATAATGAAAAAAGAGTAACATGGTCAGTCCTGGAACAAATGTACTGTAACAAGCCACCTCTTGAACCTTACCTCAAGTCAATACTTACAAAAGAAGTTTATTATTCAGGACATGGACCTTGTTTGACAGCTTGTTGGCATCTAGCTCCATAAAAAGCTTTTAAAATGTTTCAAATGTGTATCTGAAGTCTTGTGGGTAGGCCAAGCTTAATGCATAAATTAGACCAAGCATCATAGGACACGCTTTGGCAACATTGTTTAGGTTTTCAAGTATTTTGATGCCTTCAACTATAATGCCAACATCTTGGTAAGGGTCTGTGACATGTGCCCCTTCAGGTTTGATGACGTAGATTCCTAGGGTGGTGTTGCACATCGAGGTTTGGGCTTCATCATGTTCAACATCCTAAAAAATTCGAATACAAAAATATGTAATTACATAAAATCCAGGTGAAAGGGGAATTGGTATTAGAGATATGTATAACAGGCTTAAATTACCATGTACTCCTTCACAAGGTTTGAGGGGTCTTCATTCACATAAACAACAAGGGCTTTTAGGATGCATTCACGTCTTTTTTCGATGGGGACATCCTTAAAAGTGTGACCAAAAAGCCATTATTACATTTACATTTACAGCATTTGGCAGATCCAGAGCGACGTACCTTATCCAGAGCGACGTACATAAGTGCTTAAATCTCTAACACTGGATACATTAATGCTGGCTCACTAAGTTACATACTTAAGATACCATGAGTTTAAAACATTTGTTCAAGGTTACAATGAAAAAGTGTCAAAGGTTTTTTTTTAAATGCAAAAGATAAGGAAAGAAGTGCTAGTTGAAGTGTTTCCTGAATAAGTAGGTCTTCAACCGCCGCTTGAAAATATCCAGTGACTCAGCTGTCCGGACCTCTAGGGGAAGTTCATTCCACCACCTTGGTGCCAGTACAGAGAAGAGTCTTGTAGTTTACTTGCCTCTTACCCTGAGAGATGGTGGAAGCAGTCAAGCAGTGCTGGTAGATCTGAGGGTGCGGGGTGCAGTGCGAGGAGTGATGAGGGCTTTGAGGTAAGAGGGAGCTGGTCCATTTTTGGCTTTGTAGGCCAGCATCAGTGTTTTGAATCTGATGCGTGCAGCTACCGGAAGCCAGTGGAGGGATCGCAGCAGCGGGTGGTATGTGAGAACTTTGGCAGGTTGAAAACAAGCCGGGCAGCTGCATTAGCAGCTTGCTTATTAGCAGTTTGCTTATTCATTCATTCATTCATTCATCTTCTACCGCTTATCCGAACTACCTCGGGTCACGGGGAGCCTGTGCCTATCTCAGGCATCATCGGGCATCAAGGCAGGATACACCCTGGACGGAGTGCCAACCCATCGCAGGGCAGTTTGCTTATTCACAATTGCAATTTTTAAAAAATTTTAAAAATTAGTCTTTATGTTCTAATTGTAGATGCATAAATCCCAACTCTGATGCTACTGAAAAATATGGTAAAGCTATACACAAGCCTTGAAATTAAAACAGTTTACCTAAAACCTTCTTTTCTCTAAGGTGGATTATAGAAAGTTTTGCATTTGAACTCAGATATATGCCAGGCTTTAGATGCATTTCACCAGGGAAAAAAGATCATTCAGTCATTATTTATCTTCCCTCAACCATTATTACCTTTAGTGTTTTAATTGAGAGAAAATCATGGTTTCATAACGTGAGGCTGAGTGCATAATAACTGAAAGATAGAGAAATATTATTAGATTTTAAATGATGAGTTTAGAGAACAAACCTGATCCATAACTGACAGGATGTTTTTGATCTTCTGTCCTGCTGCTCCTCCTTTCTTTCTGAAAACACTGATGAGCTGAGTTGAGAAATGATTGAGCTGACTCATGAATTTGGACACCAAAGGGATGGTTGTAATCGTACTGAATTCCACAGACACCTAATACAGTTTTAAAACAACAAATCGCTATAGTTAGTGTTACATTTGCGACAGTCCTTACAGTGTTATAATATACTAACAGTATGTCTTCACCAACACTTACAGATCACATACAACATTACCACAAATGAACCAACCAAATAAACGTGAATAATCCTTCAAAATTCAAAATTACAACAACCATGTAAGTAATTATAGCTGACGTTACAGAGACTTACCTCAATAAAGAGGGCTGGACATTTGTTCTTAAATTCACCAATGAAAGGCAAATCTTCGACCACTTCATGCTAACCCTGGCCATCTGTTTACACATAAATGGGGGAAACTGCTAATATTTAACAATTGAAAAAAAGTAATTTTTCTTTTTTTGGGATAATTTATATTATATCTTATATAATTTATAAAATATTACATACGAACAAAAACAGAATGCAGAGTGACTAACAATTATGTGAAAACAAAGTAAATTACACACGTGAAATACATCTGGAAATTATGTAATCTGTAATTCACAATTCTAATCTTTGAAAATATAAATATAAATGCAAATAAGTAAAGTATCTTAATTGTGTCTCCACATAAACACAAAACGAACTGCACAAAATGGCGTTAATCAGAAGACAAAATTAAACCGTGTGCGTTCTATATGCGCATGTGCGCCATCTGCTGATCAGCCTGCTGTACTGCAGAAGCAACACAACTTTGTTTCATTAACAAATATTTTAATTTCAATGCACAAACTTAAGATAATTATATAATCCAAATTTATTTATATTCTCTGAACCAACAACAGCCATGTTTCATTTTTTTGAGTGTACTACATCTCAAAGTGGGTTGAGGCCTTCACATTGAAAACCAAAACTGCAGCTGAAGTTGCAAAACAACTTTGTTCTATTATCTACAGACATGGCTGCCCTAAAAGAATACTGAGCGATCAAGGATGAGAAGTTGTTAATGAAGTAAGTGCTTTTTAAAAGTACAAAAATTAGTTGTAAGGGGATTTTTGCAATTGTTTTGTATTCTTAAAATATATATTTTTAAAAGATCAACCATACACTTTGTGAACTGCTGCACATTAAAAGAAGTGTCACAGCAGCCTATGACCCCAAACGAATGGCGAGATTGTACTTCTGACCCATTGGTCACTTTTTACCAGTTTGCCACCAATTCCACCTGTTTGTTATTTGCATAAGCTGGTTTGACAGGTTTGGTTTTCCCAGTTACAGAACTAATGGTCACAAGTTAGAAACAAGGGGTGGAACTATTAGAATAAACCATTATCTATTTTTTACTGTCTTATTCTTGAATAGGACCAAAGGATGCATTTAACTCACATGGTACATTGTTAACTGTATTATATGGTTTTCATGCACTGTGTAATATTTTGAAATATTTTAATTGTTAATATTGACCTTTAATAATACCTGGATCATCCCATGATTTAAGCACAAGCTATATCTCTCAAATTTTCTAAATTCATGTACACATAAATTTGGTATAAATATAGTGCTGCACAATACATCTATGACCCTGTTTGTGCAAATTGATGCAGACTGTTTTGCTTATTAATCTTTACCAGTGTTTCCCATTTTTGATTTCTCTGGAGCTAGAAATGCTGGCCGGCCACATTTGACACCTAAAAAGGCCTCAAGACTCAAATTTTTAAAGATATCAGTATTTGAAAATAGTTCATTTTCTGTTGGCACGTTGGCCCTGTTGAGTTAACTATATTTAATGACCCATTTTTTAAAAATACTGACTTTGCTAAATGTTCCTTTAGTGCTAAAGCTGTCGGCTTTGAACGAAAAAATGGGCAGGTTGAAGCAGTTGTGGGACCTTATAAGCTGTTTTACAATTCTCTTTGCATGCTGCAAGGGTCTGAGTGGCTGTCAGATGAAGTAAGTGAGACTAAAATTAGCCTACTTGTGGTTTAAAGTACAAATAGGTTGTTTAACATTTTATCTTCACAGGTCATTGATGTATACCTACACCATCCAGTTCAAAAGCAAAAGGTGTGCAAAGTGTCAGTGTACTATTAAAAGGATCCTGTAATTTTTCAGAATTCTTACTGCTTTGTTTATTTTTAACAGAAACCAGTGCATCTGCTGTGAGTATCTGGGTCAACTTCTCTATTTTCTGGCCTTTTTGGATGTCTGATAAAGGTATTTAAGTAATCCAAAAGTTGATGGTAATTACATAACCATAACATAATACATAACATGTAACTACATGATGCAAGTCAAATGATCATCCCACAGATGAAATCTCCTTTAGAGGATATTTGGTTGCACGCTGTTAACTTTGGAGCACAATGGATGCTTGTGGTATGTGTGATAAACTATGTAATCTCAAATCTTTTTTTCGATTGAATTTTTTATTGAATACTTAAAAATCTTTGTAATATTGGATGGTGTCCCCTTTTTGAAAGATCGTCTGCATGACCAGGTAAAGCATTTTAATTGTAAATCCATTGGGAAAGGATTTATGTTGTATGAACGTAAAGTTCTGCGAAACTGGAGTTAAACCCACATACCATGGAAGCACAGAAGGCATAATGTTTAAAATGTCCAAACTTGAAATGTTTTTATTGATGCCTAGAAACTTTCTGAAGCTGCGAGTTGGTGATAAGCACAGTGCAGAATGGCAAGTGCAAAACCTCCCACATGAAAATCAACACTCGAGCAGCTGTGAGTTCTAATTTTGAAGGTGTGTCCTTCCTTAGATTTGTACTAAAACATGAATTTTGCAGTTTGCAGAACTGTATCTTTTAAAAAGCAGTGTTTAAGATGTGAAGACAAGTGAAAGTGCTATATCTTTGGCTAGAATGGAGATTGTATGTGCACTGCTAAAATATTGAGGTAAGTTTAGGGACATTAGTAATTTACTCAATTGTAAATGTAAAGTAAAAAAACATAAATCAAAATGTATTAGACAAGACAGACTCAGGCACAGAAATATCTCATCAAAAAGTAAGAATACAAAAACACTATGCTGGACATTTACAATAAATATTCTACATCATATTATAGTCTTACTCTTTGTCACACTATGCATTTTCAAGTATCATTTCTAGTATCATTTCATTGCTCCTGTACTAGAACAAATTCCTCGTATGTAAAAACATACTTGGCAATAAAGAAAATCTAAATTGAAATGTTTTGCACTACAGTTGGATGAACTTTATATGGATTGTTTTGTTCTTTGGAATAGAGCCAGTTTTAATCATTGTGTTCTAGGAAATGCAGAGGACTACAATGTGGTGTGTTTCATGTTGGAAGGTAATGCTGAAAAAAGCATAATTGAAATGGTCAGGAATCTTATTCATCCCACACATTCAGTTCATATCTATACTTTTAAAGTACTTAAAGAAACCTAATGTAAGTTTGGCTTGAATAACCATTAATGTCTTCAAACGTATACTTGGGCTTTGAAATTGAAATATTGTAATTCAGCAAATGTTCAACTTATCCTATGATGTTCCAACTGCTCTTTATTATAGCAATATATTTTTCAGTTAAAATGTTCCCTTTCTAAAAAGATTTATTGTTTTAAATGACAGATGTATTACTTTTCCTGTAATTCAGGTGCAATGTGACCTCTGTTGAAGGTGGGAACATTCTGAATGTGCCGAATACACAATAGATGTTTGGGATGCTCCGGATCGGCGTATACCACAGCGTGTACAGTGAACAGCGTTCCTGCCAATATCCAGCAACTTCACACAGCCATTGAAGAGGAGTGGACCAACATTCCACAGGCCACAATCAACAACCTGATCAACTCTATGTGAAGGAAATGTGTTGCACTGCATGAGGCAAATGGTGGTCACACCAGATACTGACTGTGTAGTGTTCTCGTGCAGTGTGTTGAAATTCTGACTAAACACCAAGTCAAACCGTAGCCAATGAAGACAGAGTCGTAGTAAGATTGATCATTTACTGTCTCTCTCTCATTAACATTGTGCGGTGAAAAGGCATTGCATCTATGATGCCTTTTAGTGGATGCGATGGATTATTATAGAGAGCACACCATGCCTGTCTTGTTGCATTCATGAAGATCAGGAAGTGATGAAACAGGAAGTGACTTATCACGTAAAACAAATAATATATTTTTACAAATAAGGTAGATAAAAAAGTAATTATGAACTTTACATTTTTACCTAAGAATATTTAACAAAAGTCCTTAAAGGCCAACACACTCCCCGCCTGACCTATGTGAGGTCACTATGAACTTGTAAGTGTGCTAAACCTTAGTCTCTAGATCAGTCTTTCGGTAGAAGAACGATTTATACAATTCTCCTTAGAAAGGTTTTTAAATTGGCTTGGTCAGTCGTGGTGACTTCAACCTTTCTTACATGGCCATCCTTTCAGGTAAAATGTCTGAGATTCTGGCCATGGGCCAACGGTTGCGAGCCGTCTGCTTGTCCCTGAGCAGAACTAGATTTCCCACATGAAGGTTTCTGCAAGGTACCATCCACTTGGCCAATGTTGCAAGCAAGGTAAGCATTCTCGACTCCAGCGGGTCCAGAACTGGTTTGCAAGAGCCTGAACTTGTCTCCATGGCTTTGGGTACAGGTCCTTGTCCGTGAAGTCTCCAGGAGGAGGCGGAACTCCTGTCTTCTGTGTGAGGAGCATTGATGGTGAAAGTATGAATGGTTGTTCTGGGTCTGCAGACACAGGTAGGAGTGGTCATGCATTAATGAGAACAGTAACTTCTGCCATTAGTGTGCAAAGAACTTCTTGGGTTAAGCGAGTTTTCAGCTGCAGAAATTGAATCTAGGATTCTTCTGGCAATGCCGATCAGGTGCTCCCACGAGCCTCCCATGTGAGAACTGTGCGGTGGGTTGAATTCCCAGCTGCATCCTTGTTCACTGAGGTACTTCTGCACCAGTTAGTCCATTCCAAGCTCCTTGCACGCTCCAATGAAATTGGTGGAGCTGTTTCGCAGGGCCTCTGAGTGCAAAGAAGCGCCTGAGAGAATTTATGCAACTCGACGTGTCCATAGATTCAATGACCTCGACGTGCACTGCTCTAGAACTCATGCAGCAGAACATGATGGCCCACCGCTTGCTCTCCGCCTGTCCTCCTCCGGTACGTCTGCTTGTGACAGACCAGGGTCCAAATATGTTGAGCCCCACATATGTAAAGGGAGGGCAGACTTTTAGACGTTCAGGTGGCAGGTTTGACATGTGTTGTTCTTCCAGCTTTCCACGCAGCTTGCGACAGGTTATGCATTTGTGAAGTACTGAATTAATTAGTGACTTGCCTCCCAGGATCCACAGTCCTGCTGCCCTGAAAGCTCCTTCTGTCATGTGACGGCCTTAATGTTTTACTTGCTCATGGTGGTGTCGAATTAGCAGTAGGGATATGTGGCTATCTTTGGGGAGACTTATTCTATTATTTTCTGCAATTGCAAGCTCAGAGAACTTTAGTCGTCCTCCAACGACTGGACTGAGTTTCCTTAAGTGACTACTTTTGGATATGACTTGGTTAGCTTGGAGGGCCAACAGTTCTTTTGCAAATGCAGCCTTTTGTGTTGTGCTGCTGCAGGAAGGAGGGACCTGTAAACCATGAACTCTGTGCCAAGCATCGTGCAGGTAAAGATCGCGATGCATGATCTGCAGGGTTTTCTTCTGTAAGTACACAGTGCCACTGCTCAGGTCTCGAGGACTGATGAATGCGTTGAACTCTATTGTGGACATACACATAATCGTTTTGACTGATTATAAATGTAGCCGAGCACCACATTGCTGTCTGTAAAGAACTTTATGTAGTTTAGCTCCAGATCCAGCTCATACCTAATGAGATCTGCAATCTCTAATGCTAAGACAGCAGCACAGAGCTCGAGCCTTGGGATTGTAGGTTCACACAGGGGTGCTAATTTTGCCTTGCCCATGACAAATCCTACTTCTACTTGCCCATCTTTCTGAAGTGCTTTCAGATATGTCACAGCACCTATGGCATTCAACTAGTGAGGTTGTTGTGTATGGACGTGGTAGTGTTAATTTCGTCAGTCGAGACGAGACGAAATATGTTCGTCAACAACCTTTTATTTTCATAACTAAGACGAGACGATGACAAGACTGCACCACTGTCCAAAAACGCTGACTAAGACTAAATTAACATGCATTATTGTTGATGAAAAAAGACGAGACGAAAATGTTTTGTATAAAATAAAAACTAAGATAAAATCTCTCTTCATTTTTGTCTACAATTGTCTCTGATTTTTCATCAGCTGTTACGCCTTTAAAATATTCACGAGTTTGCGGCTTCACGCTGTTTAGTGTGTGCTTGGAAACAATTCGTCCACACGCCGCTCAAAAAAAAAAAACTCCTGAGCTCAAGTCCACCATCTAGGCTTTTTGTGTTAAATTATATTTCCTGTCGCTGCGCAGGCTCTTTTATTGTACATGACAGCTTATGTCCCGATGACCGGTCTTTGCATTACGATTAAAAGCAGTATCAATAAAGTAAAAAAGTGATGTGCAGTCAAGTTCGAGTGTATGCACTGTTTAAACAAGTGTTCTCAACTTCTCACTGATACTTTTGTGATTCGCAGAGTTTTGTTTCTTATTCAAAAGTGGTGACAGAAAAAACTCAGCACCCCCAACCTGAAACCTCTTCCCACCCCCCTGTCACAATCACATCATAATCAAAATTAATAATTAGGCTTAAAAGCAAATGTATATGTAAGGGAATCAAGTTTAACAATTACATGTAATATTGCTCCAAATATCATCAATAATGGTGTGTGCAATACCATGTATAACTTGCATTAAGTTGTTAAAAAAAAAAGTTATTTATTTCCATTATAACACTTGTGTTCCTTATATTATTGCATTTAATGAGGCCTCGTTGTATTTATTCTTACAATAGATTCCAGATGTGGTCAAGCTACAATTTTTTGACTAAAACTAGACTAAAAGGAAAATACTTTTAGTCGACTAAAACTTGACTAAGATACCTTGAGTTTTCTTTTGACTAAAACTAGACTAAAATGACGAGACTTTTAGTCGACTAAAACTTGACTAACAAAAAAAGATATGTGAATGACTAAATATGACTAAAACTAACAAGGACATTTGGCACAAGACTAAGACTAAATTAAAAATAGTTGACGAAATTAACACTAGTATGTGGAACATGAAGCTGATCTAGGTCTTGGAGAAAATGGTGAATGGTTTGGTAACGGTCGATACGGAGTAAGTGAATGTGTCGGTCGCAATCTCCCATAGCAGACCTAAACTCCGTTGTGTGGGTGAAGTTTCTCCACTCAGATCTAGGTCCTTGATTACTGGGGCACAATCTTCTGGTGGAAAGGCTTCCATAACTGCCTGAGAGTTCGACGCAAAACTTGTGCAGACAGAGGTTTGACTCAGCTAGTGAGGCCTGTGTTCGTTGGAGCAAATCAATTGCCTCATCTTCAGATTGTACAGATACCAAACCATCATCAACATAGAAATGTCTTTCCACAAAGTTGACGGTATCAGCACCATGCTCCTGTGCACCTTCGCTGATGGCTCTTCGCAGCCCATAAATGGCCACAGCAGGAGATGGTCGAGTTCCGAAAAGACATGGACCTTCATTCGATACTCAATATTTTCCTTGTTCACATCATTGTCCTTGAGCCATAGAAATCGGAGGAAGTTACAGTGGTCTTCATGTACCAAGAAACAATGGAACATCTGCTAAATGTCCGCTAGGATTGCAACCTTCTCTTTCCAAAAGCATAGCAGAATGCCTACAAGGGAGTTATTGAGGTCAGGCCCTGTTAGGAGTACATCGTTGCGAGAGATGCCCGGGGTATCGAGCACTGGAATTAAAGACCACCCTGATCTGATTGGGTTTTTGGGGATGATAGACCCCAAATGTAGGAAGATACCAGCATTCATCCCCTTCTTTCAGTGGTTGCGCTACCTCAGCATGTCCATTGGTAAAGATCTTTTCCATGAATGCCACATACTGTTGCTGCATCTCAGGTTTTCTTTTCAGAGTTTGTTGCAGGCTTCTAACTTGCTCCTAATTGTTTGGCCATGGCTTGCATGGTTCTCTAAACGGTAGGGGAGCTACTCAGCTGTTAACATCGCTTCTATAGATGTTTGTGTCCATTATTTTTAGAAAGGCTATGTCCTCAACAGATGGAGCTGAAAAACAAAAACAGAATGGAATGTGCATAATAGGCCTCCTATAATTTCAGACGTCCCCATGGAAAAAAATGCAGTCCTCTTCAAACCTTAATGACAATGCAATCCTCTTCTCATTTTCCTCTTATCTGGGCAACAGAGTGCAATAACAGCCTGCAATTATAAAAATAAAACAGCAGCATTTTGAAAAGGTGAGTGGGCTATATAAAGCGAAAATAAGCCAGTTTAATTTCGATTTCAGTGCATTTCTGTGCATTATCCTCTTCTCTTTATTTATCTGCAAATGCCAAGTTAAGTAGCCGAAGTCAGTGCAAATGAATAAAATGCAGAACAATCTTTTTCTCTTTTCCCCCTTATGGCGGCAACAGACACAAATGAATAGGCTACAATTGCAAATGAGTAATAAAATAGCCTGCAATTAAAAGGCAGCTGGCTTAAAAAATAAAACACAGTAGAGTAGCTTTTTGAAAATGTAAATCATAAAATTAAAATAAGACAGTTTAAGTTCGATTTCTGTGCATTATCCTCTTCTCTTTAGTTTTCTGCAAATGCCAAGTAAGTAAGTGCAAGTGTACAATGCAGCAGCATCCTCTTCTCTTTTCCCCCTCTTATCTCAGCAACAGACACGCACAATACAAGTGCAGCAATCCTCGGACCTGAGCAATAAAACACAATAATATCCCTAAGTGTCATTCCAAACACTGACAAAAATCATAAATCTCTTTATAAAAACAGGCACTTTGTTACTAAATATGAGCCTATGACAGGATTGTCTTCTCACCCGTTTAATGTGACTTCTGTTTTCGGACATCACTGGATAGCTTCTCAACCTCGGGCATGTAAGATGAACCTTTAATCTTCACGCAGGACTGCAAGCTCTCATCTGTGAGGCCGGTGCAGTATTTGGACTTGAGGTATGTTGATCCAAAGATGGATAATACTCCAAATGCATATTTCTTCAAGCACCTATAACTGTCAGGACGAGCATTCCATGTTTCAAACACAAGTTTCTCAGGTGTTGGAAGGGTTTCAATTTCGCTCAAGTTGTGGCTTTGGGCAGCATAGGCTTTCTGACGAGTGACGTCTTCAAGCACGGCTATCAGACTTTTGAATTTTGACACCCATAAATATTTGTCAGCTATACCGGCCATTTCCATTTCAAGGTCAGCTTGATTTACTCCTGGGAATGTGTTCAACAAGGATGCGTCAATCTCCTGGGGTGTGACAGTGAAAGATAGTGTCATTTTTTCCTTTCAGAACTCGCTAAATCTGCTCCCAAACGCAGCTTGCATATCAACGATCGCACTTTGGAAATAATCTCTGTTGAGTGTGTGATTGTGATGGCCGTCTTTGAACTCTCTCAGGGAGGGGAAGTGAGAGAGCGTGCCTCAGTGTACATCTCTGGCGAATACAGTCAGCTTGCGCTCAAATAACAAAACAGCTTCCATCATTTGCAGTGCAGTCTTTCCCTGCCCCTGAAGACTTCTGCTGAGCATGTTTAGGTCACTTGTCATATCCACCATAAAGTGCAGTTTTTCCTCCAGGGAGCCACTACGGGGGCGCTAAAAGAGCCGCATGCGGCTCTAGAGGCGCGGTGTTCCAGATATATGCGTGTGAGATGCTGATGTGTCAATACTTGTCCTCAACCTCGATCAGAAGGTTATGGGATGATGCAATAATGGATTGTCCACAACATATATAGCTCAAATGCTCAGATTGAATCATGTGCAGTTTCCATTTGGGTTTGTGTGTGTATGTATGTGGGTATGTGGTTTCTGAAATACAACAAATAATAAATTCACTTAACAGGAATTTACAAGTGGTATAATAAAGTATACATTTAGACTAAGGCAACAAACAGTGAAATAGAACATATGCAGTAAAGGGTAAATTATTCACCATTAGCCACTATATGGCGCTATTACCCCGGCAATAACTTTAATATCTAACACAGGTAATCGCGATAAATCTGATTTAACTTTATAAATAACGTATGTGTGTCAAAATTCTAATATCTTAGCTTAACAACAAACATATACAAAGGATTAAATATTATGCTACTAGTATGGGCGATTGTAACAACAAGCTAACCTTTAACATACCCATGCTATCATGACACGTGACCAAAAAATATTACACATATAAACCTGATGCTCACAATTATTAATGCACATAAACAGTAGCATAATGTGTATCTTAATCATAAATAAATGTAACATACAGTCTCAAGGACGCACATATCCGAATAAACAATAATTTTCCTCGTCCATAGCGACTGAACTAATTAGAACCTGTCCGAACTTGTCTGTGCAGGTCTAGAACTCCGCCCACGTATTACGTCACCAACAAAACAGCAGGGTATTTTATACACACGGGTTGCCGACCCCTGGCCTATGTGCATTACCCAGGCACACTTCTCCTATTACTACCCAGCACAGGTCCAGTCGTTGGGCAAAGGGCGTGTTGTTTGGTCCATTGATTTGCTGCCTGACCTTGTCCTGACCTGACCTTATCACATCTCTTCCCAGTAACAAAAGTATTTCTGCTTCTGGTTCTAGTTCTGGAATGTGCTTGGCTATGTGACGCAGATGAGGCTGGTAAAGACCTGCACTTGGCATAGGAATCTCAGAGCGATTGTTCATGATCTCATGACACTCAATAAGTGGAGGAAGAGAGATGAGAACCTTTACATCCAGGGATTCAATCTGGAATCCTTCAGCTTTCTTGCCAGATGTTTCTATTATGCCAGAGCAGGTTCTGAGATGATATGAGAATTGTTCACTTTCCACATTGAACTGCTCGAAGAATACTGGTCTTGCTAATGAACGATTGCTCTGGTCATCCAGAATTACATAGGCTTTGATGGCCATGTCCTTGGAACTCTTTGGGTACAGCTTCACAAGGCAGATTTTTGAGCATGAGCGGCTCCACTGACCTGGACCACAAACTTCTGTACAACTTATATTGACAACATCCTTGTTAGAGTGATCATCTTCCTCCCCACCATTCTCTTGTGACAGTGAAGGAGCCTTGACTACTTGTGATGGGCAGGGTGCATGGCCGCATCGTGATTGGTGCTACCGCATTCAGAGCACTTTACGGAAGACTTGCATTCCTTGGCGAGGTGAGAAACCGAAGAACAGCATTTGAAACATATTCTTTGCTCTTTGAGAAAGGCCTTTCTTTCGTTGAAGAGTTTGTTTCTGAATGTTCTGCATTTTTAAAGGGGTGTGGTTTATTGTGTAATGGACAGATTCTGTTAGGGTCATCACTGGCTGCACGCACATCTGTTTTGTGAACTGTGATGGCTTTGTTGGTTTGGAAACTCTTCACAATGGATCTGTCTGGTTTTGCAGTTGTTGTAGCACTGCTTTGATCCATAAAGCTAGGGTCATTTTGATTCTTTGCTTCACAGCACACAAAGTTGCAGAAATACTCAAAGGTAGGAAAGCGCCCGTCATTTTGTTCTTTGTAGCATGACCCAGAGGTCATCCACTTGTCTTGAAGCCCATATGGGAGCTTATCTACAATTGGTGTTATTCCACGTGACGTGTCAAGATATGACAGACCTGTGAGATAACCATCCTCTTTAGCACCTTGGATTTCCATAAGCAAATCCCCTAGTTCACGTAATGATGTGGTCTTTAACTGAAATCCTTGGGAAACTGTCCAATCACTGAAACAATGACCTTTCAATGATTTCTGGTGCAGCATAGCACTCACGTAGTCTTTCCCATGCTTTGTGTAAAGCAAGATTGGGGTTACTGACATGAACTGAGGATCCACTTCACCATTTCGCCAGATTCTTTTCACAGCCATTTAGGCATGAGGTCCAGTTCCTGGGTTGCTGTGAGGTGAACTTCACAAGCTGCACTGGTGAACGAGGAATACCATGACCGATAATTTTCAGGCGTATCGTCAAATAGGTAAAGTCCTGAACTAACGAGGTCTCGTCTGGCTAAATACCGTGCCAAAGACTCTGCCTGATGTGGTGTGCTAGCTGGAGGAATGTATTGAGCAACGTAAGGCTTAGCCGGTGCATTCATGATGGGGCTGGTTCTCCCAACTTCAGACTTAATCGCACCTTCAGACAGATTAGATAGGTTTGTTGTGTCTAATCAGTAAGATCAGTGTCTAATCTTACTGTTTCCAGCTGATTTTGAGCATCTCTTGTGGCCTTTTCCATTGTCAGTTAAGCCTTCTGGCTAGCATATGATGCTCTAAGGTGACTTGCCACTTCTTCTACTGCAGACAGACATCTTGCTGCTTGTAGCCATCTTAACCACTTTACCATCAAATGATGCCTTTTCACTGTAGTGTTCTCGTGCAGTGTGTTGAAACTCTGACTAAACACCAAGTTAAATGGAACACGCTTTGGTGTATATACTTAAATATACTTTTGTTTCTATATGTTTTACAAAGCTTTTGTTGGATGCTTTCATCGCTCCAAAGAGCAATAAGTGCCTGCGTGTCGTCCATGTTATTTGTGACTCGTGAGTCACCTGTGAGTGACGTACTTCAGTTTGGGAGGAGTATAGCGCTGATGTATGTGGCTTGAACAACCACATTCATTTACACCTGTCCAGTTTCATCTGAGGGGGTTTTTACACCTGGTCACTTCATGCGTTTTCTGTGATCAGATAGCTATCCGATCGTAAAAAGACCAGGTCTAAATGCCCTCCAAAACGGTTTTGAGACGGATATAAATCCGATGGTTCAAACCACTTCAGGAGGTGGTCTGGGACGCGTTTCAGATGAAACTGGACAGGTGTAAATGCATGTGGTTGTTCAAGCCACATACGTCAGTGCTATACTCCTCCCAAACGGATGTACGTCACTCGCAGGTGACTCGCTCGTCGTGCATCGCGCCAGAAACAAATATGTTTTCCCACCAGTGCTGGCTCCGATCTTTCACCCAGGTCTCTCGTTTGGCCTTAAAATGCACTGCTGCCATCAGCGAAAATGCAGCAAACAGTAAATGCTGTTTTTGTAGCAACCACATACACCAAAACGTGTTCCATTTCAATTACCCCGGAAATGAGGTAAAATATATTTGCATTTTCGGCGGGAGTAGAAAGATCGGATTGATATCCGATTCGCCAAGACGCATTTATGTGGCCTAATGTAAATGGAACAGTTTTAATGAATCAGATAGCTAGCGAATCAGAGAAAACACATGAAGTGACCAGGTGTAAAACGCCCCATATACCCCTTTTCCACCAAAAAAACCGGGTGCTGGTTCAGAGTTAGTACTGGTACTGGTTCAAAGTTGGTTCCACTGGCAAACTTTCTAAGAACAGGTTTACCTTTCCACCTTTCCACCTTTCCATCACAGAGCCTAGTCTGACGTCACTGTATACATGTCACGTTTCCCAGCAACTTTAGCGCAGCAGCGACAAACACAAACACATCAACAATGGCGGATGTTGCTTTACTGTTAATGCTCATGGCTTTGTGAACCTACATTAACATCCAAACGCGGCGAATCCAACATGTCCGTGCAGCTCCATGTAATCTGTATAAACGGAGGTTGTAATTGAGAAAGAACCTAACATTATTTTATCATTAACACAGAAAAAAGTTAGCCTTAGCATGTAGCTACCTACTATCAAGTGTGCTGATAATGTATCATATTGTGGTAAAGTAAAAGTGTATTAAACATTAGTATACTTAAGGTACATTATCAAATGCGCTAACAGTAGCCCCGCCCACAGCCCCTGACGAAAGCGGTTCTTAAGTCTAGACCAGTAACGTTTTGGTGCTACTTAAGAACCACTTTTCCTGGTTCAGAGCCGGTGCTTTGGCTGTCGAAAAAGAAAGAACTGGTTCTAAATTAGGCTCTGGCTCCAAACCAGCACTCAAACTGCCTCGGTGGAAAAGGGGCATGTAGTCGTAGTAAGATTGATCATTTACTTTCACTCTCTCTCATTAACATTGTGCGGTGAAAAGGCATTGCCTCTATGAGGCTTTTTAGTGGATGCAAAGGATTATTATAGAGAGCACACCATGCCTGTCTCATTGCATTCATGGAGAAGTGAGCACTAACAAGAAGTGATGAAATAGGAAGTGACAAAACAGGAAGTGACTTATCACGTAAAACAAATAATATATTTTCACAAATGAGGTAGATAAAGTAATTATGAGCTTTACATTTTTACCAAAGAATATTTAACAAAAATATTTAAAGCAAATATTTGAACATTAAAGTCCTTAAAGGACAACACAGACTGGATTTATGACCCCCAATACAGTAAAACTGCACATTTTAGAGTATAATATTTAAATATATAGCACTTTCACTTGTCTTCACATCTTGAACACTGCCCTTAATAAGAGGAAACTGGAAATTTTTTTTAATATTTTTACAATATTTTTACTGATTTATTTTGAGCAGTCAATCCATCAATGATATACAAACAAACCAGCACCACATCTTGTAACAGATAGTGATGGGAAGTTCGGTTCTTTTCAGCAAACCGGTTCTTTTGGACAGTTCATTTTAATGAACCAGTTCAATAATCCAGTTCACCAGTTCTTTTATGTCAGAGGTATTCAACTAAAATTTAAAGAGGTCCAGTAAGGGAAAATTTCTTGAAGCAAAGGTCCGGAAGATCATAATGTCTCACTAGTTAGTGTGATATATATTTAAGTAGCCTAGTAGTTGTATCAACATCTGCAAGCAATCAATACCTGACTGTCAAATCAAATAAATTCAGTACAATTCAAAAACTTTTTGACAATATTTATTGTCACGTACAGTATGTATGATTGTAGATATGTATAACGTTCTCTCATTAAATAAATAAAAGTAGGGCTACATTTCAAAATAAGAGAAAATAAATAAAATGTGAAAATTGTGTATGTTTAAATAAAGTGCTTAACTTTCCCTTTTATATCTCAGTGAGAGAACTGAGCTCTACCTTGGCTTGCCAGGATGTTAAACCTGGGCTTGAATGGAGTCAGGGCCGCTCTCATACACATGTGGAGGTGCTCATTAGTGACCCTGGAACGATATTTAGTTTGGATTATGTTCATTGTAGAGAAAGCTGCCTCGCAGTTGTATGTAGAGCCAAACATGGTCAGGATGTATAGGGCTACTTCCCTCAGACCTGGGAAAGCTGTCTCAGGGACGCTGTCTTCAGATTTGAGTGGATATGTTTGTTCAAATCCTTTATGTTTTGTCTCATAATGGCGTTTCACATTGTCACTTTTAATAAGTGCCACAGTTTCTGTACATATGAGACACACTGGTTTAGTGTGAAATGGTAAGTGTGAACAGAAATCAGTCTGTCCATTCTGGATTAAATGGTTTGGTTTTTCGCTGTCCACTTTTTTTTTTGGAGAGCGCCATTTGTTCTTTATTCTCCCTTTCACTTAAGTAAGGTTGGCCGCATATTCACAGATTCGAGATTCCCGAGTCAATAACTCCTGAACTAAAGGGTGTTACTACACAAATAACACCTCTTTTTTTTTTTTATAATAGTAATGTAGAGAGGCAGCTACAACCCAATTTTCCTCAAAATCGGCTTTCCTCTGCGGTGAGTTGGCTGAGTGTTATCACGTGGGATGACTTAACTCGCATGCAATTGGTCTGTGCGTTTCCACTACGACTATTGTAAAGATTGCAAAAGTTTCGCCGATTAAAATAGAAGCGCCCCGTCAAGTTTTAAATCAGAACCTTTTGTTTTAGCTGTAGGTCCGGGTCCATATTGGACAGCTTCTGGGTCCGGACCCGGACCGCGGTCCGCCTATTAGTGACCTATGTTTTACGTCCTGACGTAATTACGTAATTCACAATGACTTAATGACGTAAATTCCTTCATCCCGTCGCTGCCGGCAGATATTAATACAATCAATTTAACACATTCAAAAAGTTCTTTATAATCATAACTTTAGTTGAATACGTTTCTTACATTTAAGTTTTGCAACTAAAACACCCAGTACAGGCATTGATGTGCAAATGTGGATGTTTTACGTGTCTTAAAGATATAAGTTAATAAACTAATCATCAACTTACAAAAACTTACAAAAAAGCATACTTTTAAAATGTTTCTTTCGCACCATCAGTTGTTTCAAAAACTAATGCAACTGAGTTAAACACTCATACGTTGATAAGACATTAAATCATAACCATTTCCATTTGTTGCTGTATCAGTTCAGTGATTCACGCATGCGCAGTAACAACAGCTCATCGGTTCTCAGTATGTCGGACGCGTCCGAAAGAAACAGTTTTCAGTTCTGTACTGATGATTCGCTTTATCGGTTCAGTGATTTACGCATGCGCAGTGTCAACAGCTCGAGCTCACAGTTCTCTCAGCACACATTACATATCAGTTACATAATACTCCGGGATATTAGTTTATTTAGAGTGAGTAAAGTGAAAAACTTTAGTAACTTGTGGATCAGCACTGACTCAAGACGCGAACTGTTTAGAACGAATCAGTCCGATTTGGTGAACTGGTTCATCCAGTTCACTAAAAAGAACCGGTTCAAAAGAACGATTCGTTCACGAACCGGCCATCACTAGTGACAGAGCGCGAGAAAGTGTGTGTGTGTGTGTGTGTGTGCGTGCGTGTATGTGTGTGCGCGTGTGCGCGTCTCTGCGCGTCTCTGCGTCTCTGCCCCTCCCCCCTCGGGATGCACTTATTTCCAGGGCTGGTCCTCCCAACTTCAGACGTAATCGCACCTTCAGACAGATTAGATAGATTCGTTGCAGGTAAGTGCATACTGTCAGCTTTTTCAGACTTTGGCTTATGTTTGATAGACTGTGCATGTGAAGTACCTTTCGTAGCAGGACTCCATGTTACAAAGATGTTATTTGAGCCAGCATGAAATGGAGGAGTGACGGGCAAAGGTAATAGGAGTGGAGGGGGAGAAGGTTCTGAAGGTTGTTTTGAGAATTGACATATTCACTGATACGTTCAATTTTAGCTTTCTCTGCTTCAGATCCTTCTCTTTCTACTGCATGCATTGCTAATTCTGCATCCTCTAGCACTTGTGCCTCCTCATCGGCTGCATCAGTTTCTGGTTGTAGTGTTAACACTTCCAACTCAGTGTCTAATCTTACTGTTTCCAGCTGATTTTGAGCTTCTCTTGTGGCCTTTTCCATTTTCAGTTTAGCCTTCTGACTAGCATATGATGCTCTCACTTTGGCAGCTTCAGCTCTGGGCCGTGTATGGGCTGCGCTCGCTGATGATGCAATGATGACTTGCCACTTCTTGCACTGCAGACAGACATCTTGCTGCTTGTAGCCATCTTAACCACTTTAACATCAAATGAAGTGTTCTTGTGCAGTGTGTTGAAACTCTGACTAAACATCAAGTTAAACTGTCGCCAATGAAGACAGAGTCGTAGTAAGATTGATCATTTACTGTCTCTCTCTCATTAACATTGTGCGGTGAGAAGGCATTGCCTCTATGATGCTTTTTAGTGGAGGCGATGGATTATTATAGAGAGCACACCATGCCTGACTCATTGCATTCATATATACTTTTACTGATTTATTTTGAGCAGTCAATTCATCAATGATATATAAACAGCGCCACATCTTGTAAAAGAGCGCGAGAAACTGTGAGTGTGTGTGTGAGTGTGTGTGTGTGTTATTTTGTTTTCTAAAATAAATCTACCTGTATGACTGTTTTGTCCTTCGTAGGTATGCTCTTTTTTGAAAAAGGGCGTTTTTCCAAGACCTCCGGAAACACGTCGTGGTAACGAAACCCCTGGAATTTAGTGAATGCCGTGTGTGCCAACATGAGTGAGTCTGGAAAACAGGACTTAAAGAAAGACGAGAGGTGACTTACTTTTACATTCACCAGCAATAAATACACACCGTCTCATGGGAACTCATCTGTATCTCTAAACACTCACTAGTTAACACAGGAACTCAACTTTGCTTTAAGGTGTTTAATAGCAGTGAATATATCACTGATCTGATCTAAGAACAGTTTAGACAAATCATTCACTGAGAGAAGAGTAAAAAGGACTGTGTAATGTGGAGCATAAGAGCAGCATAGCTTTGTGTCAGTGAACTCTACAGGCTTTAAGACCCAGCTGAGTCAGTTAGCTGTGATTGGGACTCCTGATATCAGTGTAATTCCTGACTTATGAGGCCTGTCTCCTGTTTGAATAAGTGTACAGACTGGATCTGAATTAAAAAGATGGAATTATTGGTGTTTAATGATGAACACATTGTTTAACAGTGCTGAGACAGCAGAGTATTAATTATTGCTGATATTTCTGTTGTAATTCTAGAATGATGGAGGGAAAGAGATCAGACTCACCAGAACCCAGCTGTGTGTCCATGAAGAGTGACGCGTCAATGGGACTTCCAATTCACTTCAGAGACAGAGACAGTTCTTCTGATGTGAGGTCAGTATAGTGAGGTGTTTTACAGCAGTGTTCCACCTGATCAAACTCACTCGTCTCATTATGAAGCCCTTCATGAGCTTTATCAGGTGTTGAAGCAGTAAAACACTAAACTGTGCAGTGCTGCAGCTCTCGGACTGGCAGTGAGGAAAAGTGCTTTAAGAGTTCAGTTCAGTCTGCAGTCCCTGAGCTGGAGGGTCTGTGGTGCTACAGAAGAACATTTACACCTGGGACATTAATGACAATATAAAGATTTTATTAATTTATTCAAACATTTGTTTCTAAACATGTTGGTGTCAGTTAGGAAATCCTGAAATCAGTGTATTGTGTTAAGAGGATAGTGTTAAATATCTGTGTCTGTATTTATTAGTGTGTGATTTGTGCAGCTATGAATACATCCATATACGTCCAATACGTCCATATCACATGATGTGTTTGTTCACAGATCACGAAAGAAGAAAACAAACATCAGCAGAAATCATCTGGACTCCGTGTTCAAGGTGTGTGTGTGTTTTAGTGTTTAATGTGTTTTGTGATCCCTTGTAATGTCTTGATGTGCAGCAGCATTATGGGTAATCAGTTTTATGAGTAATCAGAATTTCAGTTCTAAGTTTAAATGTGATAATAAAAAGAGACGTCTACTTTTTTTTATAAATTAAAAGCCCCTCTCACTGTAACATGATAATGTTTAGATCTGTTCCTGTGTGTTTCTAACCAGGAGCTGGAACACAAAGTCATCACTCTGATAAAGAATGAGCTGAAGAGGTTTAGGAAGCTCCTGAGTCCAGATTACCCAGCATGCACTGAGAGGGAGGTGGAGGATGAGGAGGATCTGCACAGTGTCACAGAGGGAGCGCTGAAGATCACACTGCACGTCCTGAAGAACATGAACCACACAGATCTCGCTAACACACTGCACAACAGTAAGAGCTCTGAGTCATGACTTTATTCCATCAGGTTCACTTTAGAGAGAGGAAATAGTTTTAGACATGAACACTTTTAGGTTTAAATGTAATTTTAGTATCATGTAAATCTGCTGCTTTTCTGTTCTGTTCATGGTCCAGCTTGTGGTTACTCTGTACAATGGTCCTGATCCTTCAGTAATATTTAGTACATCAATCAGGAACGAACAGCAGGAACTGAAATAAATTTACATTTTATATTGAGCTCAGTGATTTTGCATTAAAACATGTTATTACTTTGTTTATTAGAACTCTCCTCTGTGTCTCAGTCAAAGTTGAAGTCCAAGCTGAGAGAGAAGTTTAAAAGAATTAATGAAGGAATGTCACAGCCTGGAAGCTCAACACTTCTGAATGAGATCTACACAGAGCTCTACATCACAGAGGGTTGGAGTGGAGACGTCAATAATGAACATGAGGTGAGACAGATTGAGACCATGTCCAGGAGACCAGCAACACAGGAGAAACCCATCAAATGTAATGATCTCTTTAAAGACAAGTCCATCAGAACTGTGCTGACTAAAGGAGTTGCTGGAATTGGAAAAACAGTCTCTGTGCAGAAGTTCATTCTGGACTGGGCTGAAGGAAAAGCAAATCAGGACGTCACCTTCATGTTTCCACTTCCCTTTAGAGAGCTGAATCTGATGAAGCAGAAAAATCTCAGTCTCATTAATCTTCTTCATCATTTTTCCACAGAAAAAAGAAAACTAGAATCAATAGATTGTGACTCCTACAAAGTGGTGTTGATCTTTGATGGTCTGGATGAGTGTCGACTTCCTCTAAATTTCCAGAAGAATGAGATATTGTGTGATGTGACAGAGTCAGCCTCAGTGGATGTGCTGCTGACGAACCTCATCAAGGGGAATCTGCTTCCCTCTGCTCTCCTCTGGATAACCACAAGAGCAGGAGCAGCCAATCAGATCCCTCCTGAGTGTGTAGACCAGGTAACAGAGATACGAGGCTTCAGTGATCCTCAGAAAGAGGAGTACTTCAGGAAGAGGATCAGTGATCAGAGCCTGGCCAATAAAATCATCACACACCTGAAGTCTTCAAGAAGCCTCTACATCATGTGCCACATCCCAGTCTTCTGCTGGATCTCAGCCACTGTTCTAGAGAGAATGTTGGGTGAAGCAGAGGGTGGAGAGATCCCCAAGACTCAAATGTTCACACACTTCCTGATCTTTCAGATCAAACACAAGGACCAAAAGTACCATCAGAAATGTGACCCTGATCCTCAGCAGACCAGAGAGAGTATCATGGCACTGGGAAAACTGGCTTTCCACCAGCTGGAGAAAGGAAACCTGATCTTCTATGAGGAAGACCTGAGGGAGTGTGGCATTGATGTCAGAGATGTGTCAGTGTACTCAGGAGTGTGTACCCAGATCTTCAGAGAGGAGTTTGGTCTTCACCGGGGGAAGGTGTTCAGCTTTGTACATCTGAGTGTTCAGGAGTTTCTGGCTGCTTTATACACGTTTCTCTCCTTCATCAGCAGAAATGTTACAGAACATCAAACCTCTGATCTGTCTGATCTTTTCAGGAAGTCAAACATGTCTGATCTCCTCAGGAGTGCAGTGGACAAGGCCTTACAGAGTGAGAATGGACACCTGGACCTGTTCCTCCGCTTCCTTCTGGGTCTCTCACTGGAGTCCAATCAGACTCTCTTACGAGGCTTAATGCCACAGACAGGAAGCAGATCTCACAGCAAACAGGAAACGGTGGAGTACATCAAGGAGAAGATCAGGGAGAATCCATTTCCAGAGAAATCCATCAATCTGTTCCACTGTCTGAATGAACTGAATGATCATTCACTAGTGCATGAAGTACAAACTTACCTGAACAGAGGAGTTTACAGTCGTCTCATTGGAAATAGACTCTCTCCAGCTCAGTGGTCAGCTCTGGTGTATGTGTTACTGACCTCAGAACAGGATCTGGATGAGTTTTATTTGTATAAATATGATCCATCAGATGAAGGTCTTCTGAGGCTGCTGCCAGTGGTCAAAGCCTCCAGAAAAGCTGAGTGAGTATTTTTATTTATAAATGTATTACTGCATGGTTTATTATTTTAACACTGAACTGCACTGTTTGGATTAATGTTAGTTAATAGTTCCTCTAATCATCTTTAAACAAACCTCTGGTACTTTTACAGAAGATTGTTTCACTTTTTACACTAACATGTTATATCTGAACTGAGGGCTGGGCCACATGGACAAAATCTTATAACATCATATGAGTCATTTTATAGCTTTTATATATGAATCATGAAACATTTAGTGTTCTCTAAAACTGATGTAAAAATATCTCTACAAAATAACTGCATGCATTTAAGAACTAAAGACATTTCTGAACTAAACACCAGTGAAAGACTTTTTCTTTTCTCTTTATTTTGAAAGTGACATTTAACAAAACTCTCACAGATGAGAAAAACATCAGACTGACAAAATGGGATCAATATGGATAGAAAATATAAAAAGTAAATATTAAAACATTCTAATGTCCTTCAAGTATGTCTTTATGTTTAAGTTCCTCATCTTTTGTTGTGTGTGACACAGTGTTGTGGGGAGATTCACTCTGTCATGGCTTTTTTACTCAATTCTTCTTTCTAATAAAAATAAAACATAAACGCTTTTTAAAAATTGACCCCAATATGAATGAAAAACAAAAGTTTCCTTCAGTCTGCACTACTGCTAAACTTTACCGAGGACTGAGCTCGTGGTAAATAAAACATCAATCATCATTTTGGACCTCGACATGAAGATTTTTATTTTGATGGGGTTCATTTTGTTCATCTTTGCTTATCAAGTGTACAAGCAGGTAAAAAGAGAGAGGATGAATAATGTGTCACAGGTGAGTGTAGTGTCGTGACCGCTGTTATTAAAAAGTCCTGTTTTGTTCTACTTGGAGCTCGACAAAGACACCAAACTGTTAATGACCGATCACATTCTTGTTCTTGGATCGTGATTGTTGTTAATCTGTTGTGGTTGAATTATAGACACAGTTTTTTGTCTGGTTCACTGCATCAGAAGATGGTGGATGTGGTAAAAACAGACGGTGAACACAAAGACGGTTGCACGTGACGGTCGGTCAGGTTTATCACCGTTACTGTTGAAGAGACGTCAGGTTTCGTTCTTTCGAACCTTTCTGTGGATTTTGGAGATTTTAAGCTGTGAACTGTGTTTGTATTTATAAGCAGCTGTAGTTAATCTATATTTTTGTTGTACAACGTTAATAACAGACTGGTTTTGTTCTCTGTTCATCATTAAGTACTGATAAAATATTACACATTGGACTAAAGGTTTACAGACTCTGAGGTCTGATATCACTTGAGCTCTTATTAGACTGGGAAGAAAATACTGAATTGTACCATACTGGAAAGAGTGGAGGTGGATTTTCTTTATTGTATTGAATATTGTCTTCTATTCAGCTTACGTTGAGTTTTATAACTGAGTTACAGAGGTGAATTAGGTGCTAACCTCTTTTGTCCTGTCCTGGGTTAAAGCACTGACTTGGAAGGTGTATTGTGATTGTATCTGACACATAATTTTTTAATACTGGGGCTAAAGTGTGTTCCATAAGAGAAGACAATAATGACAGTTAAATTGTTGAAGTTAAATGATGTGTTTTGATTCTGAGAGCTACCTTGGAGTCGGACGTCTCACTTACCTTGCTAGGTTTGGGGAGGTTGTGCTGTTCAAAGCTAGTTCCACACTGTGTATTATACAATATACACTACACTCTTCAGGAAGTACCATGTCACTTATAGCCACCTGAAGCCCACCTACACAAATCCTTTAGTGTAACACACAGTAGTGTTGTGTTAGATTTTTACCTACAAAGTGGGTTAGATTTCCTGCTATGTGTATAGTCAGTGTTTTAGATTGAACAAACGAATCTGTCTGTATGTTGATCCATCTAAAGCTAATACTTGTGTATATACAGTGTCACTCATTTAAAGGTAAGAAGTTTGACTTTGTTTATTTCTGATGCTGTGTGCAGTCGTGCTGATGTGACGTCACTCTGTAAACAGGGAAGGAGCTCAGATTTGAGAAGAAAACCCCACGTTCACTTCTCAGTTGTGGAGGCATGAAAGACAAGATCCCATTTACTCTGTGGAGAAAGAAGGGTTCACTAAGTTGTGTTGAAATAGTAACAGTGACATCTGTAGTAAACAGTACAATGTTCTTTCTAATATCCTTTATTTACATTGTTTATGATAGATGACAGATTTTTACACATCTATATTTCCTAAAAAATGTAAATCGTAATGAAGAATCGTTTATATAATCTTTCTCTTTAGTTTGGATGTGTTTGGACGTATGTGAACACTCCACCTGTACTCAGGTCCACACCAAACACCTGAACCAGTGTGTGTGTAAAATCAGAGGTCTGGAGGTGACAGATTTGTACCTGTACGAGCACAGAGAACAACACACACCAACTGTTTTAGGGTCTCTGTGAAATCCAACATATAACTGAGTGTAAAGTACGACTAGTATTGTCATGTTATTAACTGGTAGTGTACAGCTGTATAATTCTTTATTTTCTGTAATAAAATGCACTGTATCTGCAGTGTTGGTTGTAGAAACTTGAACACAGATCAGAGTGTAGTGTTTGTAGGCTGCTCGCTCTCACATGTGTGTTATGTACATGACCTAATGGTGTTATAATAAATTGTAGCTGAGAGATTGTGGAGTGCAGAAAGACGTCCCTGCTCCTGTAAATGTGCTGATGTGGTGTCCTGTCCTCTGATTTGTGTGTGTGACACAAACACACTGACATTTCTGTTACATCTTCAACTTTAGCTGGATTATGGCTGTGTTTGTGTGTTTGAGATCAGTGTTCTGATATTTCATCATTTCTCTTCCAGGCTGTGGAGTTGTTATCTGACAGAGGAAAGCTGTAGAGTTCTGTCCTCAGTTCTCAGCTCAAACTCCTCCAGTCTGAGAATTCTGGACCTGACTAACAATAAACTGCAGGATTCAGGAGTGAAGCTGCTCTCTGATGGACTGAAGGATCCACACTGTACACTGGAGATACTGAGGTACACACCTTTAAATATTGAGGAATAATTTAATCATCATATCTTTATTTCTATATGTGACAGTGGTAAATGGAAGGAAAGCACAATATGCAAACCTAATATGTAAATGAACAGACTACGCCACCCTGGGACTTTCACCCAGGAAAATATGAATCACGTCACGATACTATAAGGATCACAAGTTCGTTCTACCAATTAATAAATGAGCAGGAGACGTGGGTACAAAAATAGAATTTAAATTTATTGACACAACCAGTAAAATAAAGTTTCAGGATGAACAAAAAGGAAAATCAAAAGCTCATGCAGGGCTGCAGCTGATCAGCACAAGACAGGCTGAAACAGAAGTAGGTTTAAATATCCACACCATGCATGTGCTCAGTCACAACACACTCACTCAGTGCTCAGTGAAATTTCTGTCGGTGGTCACACAGCACACGGTGCACAGAAACACACTCGAAAAGAGAGAAAGTCAAGCCTCTCGTCCTACAGCTCCTGCAGAGAGTACACAAAACAGAAAAGGAAAATACAAAAAAACAATACATGTTAAAATTGACACTGCTCAAACCAAGAAAACCAAATAAACAAAACAAAAAGAGTAAAGATTTACAAAACCCAGGAGAAAGTATAAATCAATCTAAGAAAATATATAAATTAGATTTCAGGACAGAGCAATTAAATGAAGTAACAAAAGAATAACCAATTACCACACTGACTTAAAGCACAGTAACAGTGTCAGAGAGGGAAGGTAACAGTGTGGCTATAAATCAAGAAACAAATCTGAAACCAAAAGTAAACAATTACAAAAAAAAGAAAACAATTTAACGAGGAGCAAAGCAATTTAACACGGAACAAGTGCAATTGAAAAAAAATCTAAAAAAAATAAACAATATTAAAAGGATGATAACTTATTGAGAATGAACCCAGGTCTCTGGTGACAAAGCTGCACATACAGTAGTACACACTCAACACCTCACACCACTGGGCCACTGTTTGTGCTACAGTTTCATGCAGTCACTGTTTTATGCACGACTAGGAATATATTTCATTATTTTATCCAATAAATTAGTGCAGAGCCCTGTGATGGGTTGGCACTCCGTCCAGGGTGTATCCTGCCTTGATGCCCGATGACGCCTGAGATAGGCACAGGCTCCCCGTGACCCGAGGTAGTTCGGATAAGCGGTAGAAGATGAATGAATGAATGAATGAATGAAATTAGTGCAGAGATTTCTCACATTATTAAAGCTATAAGTTAGCAAACATCAGTAAGGCATTTTTTTAACATTTATTAAATAAAGGCTTATTGAGTTTAATAAAATTATAATGTTAAATTTTGTAAAGTTTTATAACAGACTGAATAGGAGCTTAGAATGTGAGAGGTTGACATGAACCAACAACATGAAGCATTAATTAGCCTCTAAATAAATTCACATAGCATCGTTTTTATTAATTTCATAATTCTCCCCCCCCCCCCTCTCTCTCTCTCTATCTAGTGAAGTAATTATACTGACATACGTGTCCTTTAGTGACACTTGTTTTCAGATTGCGTAGGAAACCCACCACATTCCCACTAAAGGATGTGCCCTAGTTTGCACGGGTTAGTATTGAAAACACAAGATCAACAATTAGAGTTGCTCTTACCTTGAACGTATCCTTCGAAGTCCCTCAGTCTTCTAACAAAGGTTCTGCTCCAAGTTCTTCTACCTATTCTATTGTTTGAACCTTTAGATGAAGGAGTCAGACTTAGACCTTTTTGTTTTTCAGGATCCTCACAATGGGAGGCCTTGTTTTTATTAAAAGTAGCATAATACAAATAAATGTGTGTAATATATGTAAAGTAAAATAAAAGGAAATTACAAACAAAATTTCCTTCAAATAGTCAAACAATTCTAGCGTAAGTAGAAGTAAGTAAAATGCAAAGATAAAACAAACCAAGAAACACTCTCCAAGTGTAAGCCTGCGTTTGTTCTCCTGATGCACCCTCTATCAGCAATAACAAAGTATAGCACACTGAGCTTGCCTCTAGGTGAATGCACACTGATAACTAGTTCTAAAACCCTATTTATACCATTTATTAATATGATTCCATAACAACATTCTGCTTTTGTCAGCATCCTGTCAGGATTCTCATGATCTAATGCTTCTGCAAAACATACTGAGAAGTCTCCTCAGCTGCACGGCTAACTGTGTGTTCTTATTCTGCTGGCACAAAGCTGCTGACACAAAACATCGTGATTTCCTTTTAAGTCTTAATATCTAAACATACTATTGAACATTATATAATTTCTTAATCACACAATGGTTACATAAATTCATATAAAGTTAAATGAAACTTGTCATTCTATAAAATGGAAAAGAAAACTTATAACAATTCTATAATCTTTCAGCAAGATGATGGGTCTTGATCCAACTGTCTAGGTAGTCTAGGAGTGTCTGTTAATTTTTGGGTTGAATCAACTTCCTTCTGGATCTTCTTCTTTACAGTTTTCATCAGATACATTCAATTTCTTTATGTCATATAACAATTTCCCCATTTCTTTTAGTTTATTTTCCATAGCTTCCTTATTGCTTGCGTTCTGTCTTTGTTGTCTTTTAATTTGTTTCTCTCTTTTTGCTGCATTAATTTTACTCTGTTTCTTTATAGTATTTGATGAGATTGTCACATAAGGATAACCATGTGCATGTTGTATGGCAGTTACATGTAATATGGCAGTTACTCCACTCCTAACATTTCTATTCACACTAGTCACCCAGCATTTCAACAGTTTTTGTTTTTGGGAGTTTATTATTGACCATTTAATAATTAAAAATGACAGAGGTCTGGATCTCTGTGTCCTCATAACTTACTACGGCCGTAAATAGGACATCAAATGAGTAAACGGACTATTTAAACCCCATTTGTGAAAGTTCTAAGTATATAAATATTGTAACAGCGAGTACTGAATATATATAATGGTCATGGTTATAGATGTACAGAATAACACGTCTGCACAGGAGTTCACAAAGATTTATATACGACTAAAGTATATAATGTGAAAGTTGAGAGAATTAAAGCATGTTACTGGCTTCAGTATACGTGACAGAGAATTACACACGACTGAACTCTATTGGTCGTGTTTTCAGCGCTAGAGAATGTGATGTGGTGAGAAATCGCAGGATCCTTTTCTCTGTGATGCTCATTCTTACTTGTCACATCTGTACACAGATGTTCATTTTATATTTTTATCCTGACATTAGAACCTTGTGTTCAGGTAGACACTTTATTTCTCACTGATGGAAACACCTCAATTCACTATCAGAGAAATAAATCAAACACTTCATCATTTCTCTTCCAGTCTGTATCGGTGTAATCTGACAGAGGAAAGCTGTAGAGTTCTGTCCTCAGTTCTCAGGTCAAACTCCTCCAGTCTGAGAGAACTGGACCTGAGGGGCAATAAACTGCAGGATTCAGGAGTGAAGCTGCTCTCTGATGGACTGAAGGATCCACACTGTACACTGGAGAAACTGAGGTACACACACACACACACACACACACACACACACAAAACAATATTAGTGGTGTATATTGTTTAATCGTTTAAGTGTGTAACGCTCGACTGGGTTCATGCTGCATTTCCTCTGAATAACACACACACAAATTACAGCTTTTCTATTTACTAAACTAAAAAACACAGTTTCAGTTCTGTCATCTGTTCTTTTGTGTAATTTGTACTTTTATTATACAATGTGTGCTCAATCTATCAACTTTTAGTTTATCCTCCAAACATATTTTAGAGAAAAATGATGATAGAGTAAATAATCCACCTCGGTCATGTTCATTACACACGTGATTGTGTCTGTAACACGACTGCTGATGACATACACCAGACACATCACTGAAACAGGATAAAAGATTATAGTCCTAATTAAGCTCTAATGTAGGGGGTGTGTCACTCTGTGTAATCACCTTGTATCACCTGAATCTACAGCACTGGACTCGTTACACTTCACCCTTCATACCATTCTGTGTGTTTTTCTTACCACTGCTGGTTGTGTTGTTGCACTCGGTTACAAAAGTGTCTAAAACAGGGGGAGTCACATGACTGACTGAACATGATGGCTGCTTAGACCATTTGTTTGTTAGACATTTAAAAATCTCACTCTGATATTCAATGTTCTTCTTTATACAACCCTCCAAGCCATTCGTTATGCTGCTAAGAAAGAGCTCTTCATCACTGATGCTCAAAAAAATTATACTTTAAACTCAAATAAATTATGGACAGTGGTTCACCACAACCTTATTAGTTTTAATTAATGTTTAATATTTTTGTTTAATCTGTGCCACAATCTTGTGTTTTAACAACAAAACTGAATTAGGAATCTAACGTGAATTATTAATGTTCAGTCAAATAAGTATAATTACTTTCCTGTAACTTAAAATGGTTCAGTTGTCTGAACATGTTTTCATCGTTTAAAAACTCTTCAAATATTTTTCACTAAACCAACATAAGAACTTTTTATTCAAACACCTCATTTAGATTATTGACAGTGGTTCCATCCAATCAGTTAAACTTTAACACAAAGTTTTTTATTTCAAGTTCACACACAAATGTTTTGCTTTGAATAGTTGCAATTAAACTGTAATGACGCGTCATAAGGCTGATGATCCATTTGCAGCTTTTATTGACAGGGTTCGTAAACAACAGGCAAGGTCAGAGTCGGCAAACATAACAACGTAGCGAAGACAGAAATCGTAGTCAGAAATACAGGCAGAAGGTCAGGGCAGGCGGCAAACAATCAAAAACCCAAAAGACAGAAACAGAGTAAAAAACCGGGACTAGAAACAGACAGGAAAACGCTCAGACTGATAGCAATAGCTGATCGAGACTTCGCACTGGGGTCAAGTTCAAGTTCGCTTTATATAGCGTGGGAAATAGGCAACAGCTGGCGGCGTAATTAGTCCCGGTGCGGGGATTGTAGGAACTGCAGTCCGGAAGTGACTAGTACTCCGGAGACGCTTCTCTGTGTTGGTGCTCAGGAGGCGAGGCAGGTGCTCCAACCATGACATAAACATTACTGTAAGATTACAAAACTGTAAAGTTTACTGACAAATTAGATTAGATCAACCCTTACTCTAACACATCTGACAGCAGCTTTGTCTTCAGCATTACTTTATTAGATCGCTTGTTGCCATCTAGCTCCAGAAATAACTTCTCTAGTGCTTCAAAAGTGTACCTGAGTTCTGTAGGGCAGCACAAGTTCAGTGCATATATCAGCCCTATCAGCTCGGCTGTGACATACACTACATTGTTGAGATCTTCAAGAACTCTCACACCCTCCAAAATCACTCCAACATCTACTGGGCAATCTTCACTGTTTGAACCTTTTATAACAAACAAGCCCAACACAGTCTTCTGGATCGAGTCCTGAGTCCTGGGTGCATCTGTATCCTACAGAGGAGAATTACAATGATACAGTTATTCAAAATTCATGTGTGTTAAAGGAATATTTCACCCAAAAAAAAAAAAATTTAGTCACCCTTGTGTCATTTAAAACCTATATATAACTCTTCTGTAGAAGACAAAAATATTAAGGAATGTCTCAGTGGTTATGTGCCCATACAGTACAATGGACACAAAAGTCAATGGGGTTCAGTGTTGTACAGTTCAAACATGTTCTGCTGGAGAAAGCAAATCAAACAGGATTGGAATAACATGAGAGTGGGTAAAAGCTGAAATAATCTTTAGGGGGAAAGTTCACCCAAAAATGACATTTCTTTCATTACCCTCATGTCATTTCAGCCACCCACTGACTTCCATTATATAGACACAAAACCATTGAGACTTTTCAAAATATCTTTTGTGTTTCACAGGTGAGTCATATACAGGTTTTGACTGACATAAAGGTGAATCAGTGTGAATGACAATATTTGGGTAAACGATCCCTTTTACTTTACTACAGCATTTCACATCATTGTACAACAAAATGCACAAGGCAAATTTTCTTAGCATTTACTCCTTAATAGGTCTGCTAGGGTCTTCAGTAAGATAGACAGAGATTTGAGTATACACTCTTGCTTTACATCAGTGTATTAATGAATTATAGCTTTTACATTTTTTCCAAATCACAGACAAAGAATAGAATAGAACGGGGGCAAAGAAGCCTTTGTTATCGCCACATATACATTACAGCACAATGGAATTCTTTTCTTCACATACCCCAACTGAGGAGGTTGGGGTCAGAGTGCAGGGGCAGCTATGATACAGCGCCCCTGGAGCAGCGAGGGTTGAGGGCCTTGCTCAAGGGCCCAGCAGTGGCAGCTTGGCTGTGTTGGGCCTTGAACCCTGATCCTCCAATTAACAACCCAGAGCCTTAACCAATGGCTCTAGGGACATTGAATGTCACCTCGCTGGGGGGGAAGGAGCCTGAGCTGGTGCGGGAGGTTGAGAGATACCGACTAGATATAGTTGGGCTCGCCTCCACGCACAGCTTGGGCTCTGGAACCCAATTCCTAGAGAGAGGCTGGGCTCTCTACTACTCTGGAGTTGCCAGCGGTGAGAGGCGGCGGGCTGGTGTGGGCTTGCTCATAGCCCCCCAGCTCAGCGGCCATGTGTTGGAGTTTACCCCGGTGAACGAGAGGGTCGTTTCCCTGCGCCTTCGGGTCGGGGAGAGGTCTCTCACTGTTATTTGTGCTTATGGGTCAAATGGCAGTGTAGAGTACCCGACCTTCTTGGCGTCTCTGGGAGGGGTGCTGGAAAGTGCTCCAACTGGGGACTCAGTCGTTCTACTGGGGGACTTCAATGCCCACGTAGGCAGCGACAGTGACACCTGGAGGGGCGTGATTGGGAGGAACGGCCCCCCTGACCTGAACCCGAGTGGTGTTCTGTTATTGGACTTCTGTGCTAGTCATAGTTTGTCCATAACGAACACCATGTTCAAACATAAGGGTGTCCATCAGTACACATGGCATCAGGACACCCTAGGTCGGAAGTCGATGATCGACTTTGTGGTTGTTTCATCTGACCTCCGGCCGTATGTCTTGGACACTCGGGTAAAGAGAGGGGCGGAGCTGTCAACTGATCACCACCTGGTGGTGAGTTGGATCCGATGGCCGAGGAGGAAGTTGGACAGACTTGGCAGACCCAAACGTACTGTGAGGGTCCGCTGGGAACGTTTGGCAGAGTCTTCGGTCAGAGAGATCTTCAACTCCCACCTCTGGAGCTTCAACCAGATCCCGAGGGAGGTTGGAGACATTGAGTCCGAGTGGACCATGTTCTCCACCTCTATTGTCGACGCGGCTGTGCTGTGGCTGTAAGGTCTCTGGTGCCTGTCGTGGTGGCAATCCCCGAACCCGGTGGTGGACCCCGGAAGTAAGGGATGCCGTCAAGTTGAAGAAGGAGTCCTATCGAGCCTGGTTGGCTCGGGGGACTCCGGAGGCAGCTGATAGGTACCGGAGGGCCAAGCGAGCTTCAGCCCGGGTGGTTGCAGAGGCAAAATCTCTGGTCTGGGAGGAGTTCGGTGAGGCCATGGAGAAGGACTATTGGTTGGCCTCGAAGAAATTCTGGCAAACCGTCCGGCGCTTCAGGAGGGGGAAGCAGTGCCCTGCTCACACTGTTTACAGTGGGAGTGGGAATCTGCTGACTTCGACTGGGGACATTCTTGGACGGTGGAAGGAGTACTTCGAGGATCTCCTCAACCCCACCGACATGTCTTCCACTGAGGAAGCAGAGGCAGAGGGCTCAGTTGAGGACTCGTCGATCCCCCAAGCTGAGGTCACTGAGGTGGTTGAGAAGCTCCTCAGTGGCAAGGCACCGGGGGTGGATGAGATCCGCCCTGAGTACCTGAAGTCTCTGGATGTTGTGGGGCTGTCTTGGTTGACACGCCTCTGCAACATCGCGTGGCGGCTGGGGACAGTGCCTCTGGACTGGCAGACTGGGGTGGTGGTCCCTCTGTTTAAGAAGGGGGACCGGAGGGTGTGTTCCAACTACAGGGGGATCACACTCCTCAGCCTCCCCGAAAAGTCTATGCCAGGGTACTGGAGAGGAGAATTCGGCCGATAGTCGAACCTCGGATTCAGGAGGAACAATGCGGGTTTCGTCCTGGTCGTGGAACACTGGACCATCTCTATACCCTCTCCAGGTTGCTGGAGGGTTCATGGGAGTTTGCCCAACCAGTCCACATGTGCTTTGTAGATCTGGAGAAGGCATTCGACTGTGTCCCTCGTGGTGATCTGTGGGGGGTGCTCTGGGAGTATGGGGTCCGGGGCCCTCTACTAAGGGCTGTCCGGTCCCTATATGACCGGAGCAGGAGTTTGGTTCGCATTGCCGTAAGTCAGACTTGTTCCCGGTGCATGTTGGACTCCGGCAGGGCTGCCCTTTGTCACCGGTCCTGTTCATTATTTATATGGACAGGATTTCTAGGCGCAGTCGGGGGCCGGAGGGAGTCCAGTTTGGGGACCACGGGATTTTGTCTCTGCTTTTTGCAGATGATGTTGTCCTGTTGGCTTCTTCAAATCAGGACCTTCAGCGTGCACTGGGACGGTTTGCAGCCGAGTGTGAAGCAGCGGGGATGAGAATCAGCACCTCCAAGTCCGAGGCCATGGTTCTCAGCCGGAAAAGGGTGGCTTGCCCCCTTCAGGTTGGTGGAAAGCTCCTGCCTCAAGTGGAGGAGTTTAAGTATCTTGGGGTCTTGTTCACGAGTGAGGGAAGGATGGAGCGGGAGATCGACAGGCAGATCGGTGTATCTTCTGCAGTGATGCGGTCGATATAACGGTCTGTTGTGGTAAAGAAAGAGCTAAGCCGCAAGGCGAAGCTCTCTATTTACCAGTCGATCTACGTTCCTACCCTCACCTATGGTCATGAGCTTTGGGTCATGACCGAAAGGACAAGATCCCGGATACAGGCGGCCGAAATGAGTTTCCTCCGCAGGGTGGCTGGGCGCTCCCTTAGAGATAGGGTGAGGAGCTCGGTCACTCGGGAGGAGCTCAGAGTAGAGCCGCTGCTCCTCCACATCGAGAGGAGTCAGCTGAGGTGGCTCGGGCATCTGTTCCGGATGCCTCCTGGACGCCTCCCTGGGGAGGCATGTCCAACTGGGAGGAGGCCCCGGGGAAGACCTAGGACACGCTGGAGGGACTATGTCTCTCGGCTGGCCTGGGAACGCCTCGGTATTCCCCCGGAGGAGCTGGAGGAAGTGTCTGGGGAGAGGAAAGTCTGGGTGTCCCTGCTCAGACTGCTGCCCCCGCGACCCGGCCCCGGATAAGCGGTAGAAGATGGATGGATGGATGGTGTTTTTCATGTTCTGACTTGTCTTTAGTGTTTGTGTGTATGTGTTGTTTAGTGAGGAACAGCAGCTTCCTCAGTTATGTTGAGTAGTGGATCCACTCACCTTATATAGTTTAAAAGCACTGTCTCTTTTAAAGAAAGACTGGTGCTGTGGGTTTATTGTATCTGTTTAGTGGTTTGTTGTATAATACACAGTTTGGGTGAAAGTTATTGGTGTTTTTTGTGTGTTTTCTGTTATATTCTCTGTTATGAGCCCAGATCGTGTGTGTAACCAGGTTTCTCTGAGGTGTGTTACTGAGATTTGAAGGATTACACTTTCTTTTCAGCTAATCACAGATCTTTATTGAGAAGTGATGTCCTTTTCTCCTCTCCACATCTCTTTCACAGCTTTAGTCATGTCCTCTTGATCCTGATAGCTCAGATAACAAAGGGTTTTGTCTTCTGCCTCCTTAAACAGCTTGTCCAAGTAAGACACCAGATAGACGTTTAACTCCTCCTTGCTGAAAAAAGCATATTTATTAAAGTTTATGACTGAATTTGAGGAATTTATTAGCTTTAACAGCAACTTGGTGAAGGACTGTAGGTTATTATGGGATGTAGTTAAAGACTTCATAATCTGTGTAAAGCTAAATCTGTTAAACTACAAAACCTTCAGGAAATAAGATTAGACGGTCATGTAGAACTCCTCGTACTCTAAAGCACTTTTTGTTGAACTGGTCTCCTTTTAATGACTTTAGAGAAATTTATAACATTTATAACAAATATAAGTAACATTTGAGATTAAAAATGTTTAGCACAGATTAATTAAAAACATTCATAAAGATGCTCATCTTGCTCAAGGTGAAATATTTTACTTTTTTAAGAATATCCTTTTATTTTTTGTGCAACTCTTATATTCATCTACATGTTTATTGATTTGTACATTTTTATTTATTTATTGTTTATTCTCTTGCTCCTGCCATGAATATAGCACTTGATGCTGAACATTGAGTTAAAAATTAAACTCCTAACAAAACTAAAATCCTTTTATTCAAACTGATTCAAATGTAAACACATGGTTCATTGTGAGATTGTAACATGCCACTGTAGTGCAGACAAGAGAACATCTGAAAACATGTTTACAAGTGAAACAACTGTCACAACTGTCACGACGTGATGTTCAGTGTGAACAACCTTGTTGTTGATTATAATGAGATTTATTCCAATAATATTTATGGAACATAACACAAGGCTGTTTTATTGTAATATCTGATTTATTATGACAAACTTACAATGGATTCAGATCATCAGTAATGTTACAAAATGAATACAAATGTTTCAGTTGATGATGGTCTCAGTATTGGTGGGTTGTAATTAAAGTCGTATGCAAAAGTTTAAGAACCCCTGACAATTTCCATGATTTTGATTTATAAATATTTGTGTGAATAATTGGGAATAATTTCTATAATTCTTTATTTTCTGTAATAAAATGCACTGTATCTGCAGTGTTGGTTGTAGAAACTTGAACACAGATCAGAGTGTAGTGTTTGTAGGCTGCTCGCTCTCACATGTGTGTGTTATGTACATGACCTAATGGTGTTATAATAAATTGTAGCTGAGAGATTGTGGAGTGCAGAAAGACGTCCCTGCTCCTGTAAATGTTCTGATGTGGTGTCCTGTCCTCTGATTTGTGTGTGTGACACAAACACACTGACATTTCTGTTACATCTTCAACTTTAGCTGGATTATGGCTGTGTTTGTGTGTTTGAGATCAGTGTTCTGATATTTCATCATTTCTCTTCCAGTCTGTATCAGTGTGATCTGACAGAGGAAAGCTGTAGAGTTCTGTCCTCAGTTCTCAGCTCAAACTCCTCCAGTCTGAGAGAACTGGACCTGAGTCACAATAAACTGCAGGATTCAGGAGTGAAGCTGCTCTCTGATGGACTGAAGGATCCACACTGTACACTGGAGATACTGAGGTACACACACACACACACACACACACACACACACACACACACACACACACACACACACACACACACAGAGTTTTAATAAACACTACAACATCCAGTTCTCCTCTGTGGTAACTGTAATTGTAGTGATCTGATATATTGTCATTGTTGTGTGTGTGAGATGGAGAGTAAATGTACTGTATATAAAGATTTTGTGTAGTTCATGTTTTCAATACTAAAATTGAGTGTGTTAAGTGTGAGAAGGTTTTCTTTCTTGCAGGATTCGTTACTGCAGCATTACAGATAAAGGTTTTGCTGCTCTGGCTTCAGCTCTGAGGTCAAACTCCTCATCACACCTGAGAGAACTGGATCTGAACCGTAATAATCCAGGAGAATCAGGAGTGAAGCTGCTCTCTGATCTACTGAAGGATCCACACTGTAAACTGGAGACACTACAGTGAGTTACTGACTTACTGTCTCTTTACTGTATGATATTGAGTAATATTCACTGTGTGCTGTAAAATGTCACATCTAATGTGTGTATTTATGCTTCTGTTGTTCATAAGCAATGTGTTTAAATGTGTCTGTAATTCTGTCCTGTTGTGTTTTTCAGCATTAATTATGATAAACTCACCAGGTCTGGTGTATGACAGGAGTCTCTCCTCAGACCTTTTTTCCAGGATAAAGCAGTTATGGTGGTGAAGCGTTAGAACACGTCCCACATTTCCAGCAGTTTGGGAGCTGAATCATTCATATTCAGATGTAGAAGATCCATAACAATAACTGAAATAGATCAGTGTTACTGTTTCCCAAATGTTTTTGTCACGGCACAGTTTTGATTTATAAAACATCCCACGGCAGATGGCAAACCACTAAGCTTTAAAATTAATTGCACAAACACGCTTCATTGCTTCAGATGGCATATTAAAAGTGGACATAAGCCTATATTAAAATGACATTTAATGTGAAATTTGAGCTTAAGACAGGTAGGAATAAGTTAGTTACTGCTACTACTACAGTTGCTGCTGATAAAACAGCAAATTTTGGCTACATGTCATTGCTGTCCGGCGGAAACCTCGTATTTTTTAAATAATTGTGTCATCAAAATTGCTATTATGGCTTTATAAATGGTCAGACAAGTGCGTCATTATATTAACATTTTATGTAAACAGCTTCATCTGAGGCAATAAGTGCATCACATTAGTTTTTTTTTCAACTTACAGGATATAAAGTTTATTGTAATCGCTGTTTTTGTTGTTGAATACATGTGGACAATAGGTCATGATTTAAAAGGTAAAACAGAACTTAAAACAGTATTGGCTAGTACAACTACACAGCAAATATCTGACAAAGACTCTTTAAATAAAAAAACATTAGCCTTTATCAGTGTAATGTAACGGAGTACAAATACTTCGTTACTGTACTTAAGTAGAAATTTCACGTATCTGTACTTTGCTTCGCTATTTAAATTTGTCAACTTTCACTTTTACTCCACTACATTTCCTCGATAAAATGTCTACTTTTACTCCATTATTTTCCTCTAAGCGTCTTCGTTACTCGTTACTACAAAATAAAATCAGAAGAAATGTGTGCGACTGCAATAAGGTTTGGCGAATCACTGCTCAAAGACTGCATTACGCTCCGCACGCTCTACGGGGAAGCTCAGGTACGCGCAGTCAGAGCTGGAGGAGTTTATCTATAACGTTAATCGTCAGAAAACCGCAAAGACGACAACCAAAAGCAGTGAAATTTCACTATTCTTATTACCAGAGTTGTAGCACAAACAAAATATTAATGCAAACAATCCATTTAATACTAAATAAAAATAATATTTATTGATTTGGTCTTTGTCTTGTGATTTTTTTTTTATTATTAATGACTGCATTCATTGGACACACTGTTAGTAGAGAATGCATACATACATGAACTGATTTGATTCAAGATTGGCATCATTACATCATGCATAAAATTTTGGTGTCCACTTTTGCCATTTAATAATACCATAACTTTTGGCTTACTATGTAGTCATATAATATATAATATAAAACTCTCATTGAGGGCTAAAACCCCCTAAAGATGAGACCCTAGAACCGCCCCTGCTCTTATGCCTACTGAAAATCACTGACATTTTACTTTTTACTTCAAATACTTAAGTACATTAAATATCAGAAAATGACTTTTGATACTTAAGTACAGTAAATATCAGATACTTTAAGACTTTTACTTGAGTAATATTTTAAAAAGTAACTTTCACTTCTACCAAAGTCTTTTTCTAGTACGATACTTGTACTTTTACTCAAGTATTGCTTTCTACTACTTTATACAACTCTGGCCTTTATAGACAGTGTTTTCTGAGTAAAAACGCTGTAATGTTACTTATTCAAACATCAGTTCTTTACTTAACCTACATTTGCATTGCAACCAAACAGAGACCTCCAAACTGCATGCAGCACTTTATTCCCTTAGAGGCGGGGCAGACTTATGAGGTTTGACTGACAGTTTGAGGAGCCAATGTAGTTCCAAGGTTTAATCATAAGCTCTCTTAAACACTTTTCATTGCTTAAATGTTTGTAAAAACCCACCTTTAGAGGTAAAGGATTCAGGATAAGGATGACCGCATTGATTTTTTTTTTAAAATAATCTTTTGTAGAATTTAATTTATTTTTATTTTTTGCATTTAATATAGAATTTTTCAATATATATTTATATAATTAAGAAATAACTGGAAGTGTAATTGTAGTATCTTTAGAAACCGACCAGTAAATACACAGAGAAATCATTCTTGATGGTCGCTTTATTTAGGACACGTCACAGGCTTTTAACAGTGCCAAGACATTACGTTACTGCCACCTGCTGGACAGACATAAATAGATCTCACCATACAACATTCCCCCCACCCTTAAGTCAAACACTTTCTTCTTCAAAAATAGGCAGTACATTTTTCACCTTCAATAGCCATTTAAATAAAGTGCATTACCCATCACCAATTCAACAATAAAGTTCAGAAGTTCTTTTTGTTGTTTTGTGGTGATGGATATCATGATTAATTAGCCTTACTAATATGTTCTGCATCCCCGATGTTATACAAAAAACTACCATTTGCAAAGAAACGTAAGGCAACGCAAAGCATCTGCTCGGGTGTAAGAGCACGGCCGCGATGGCTGATGTTTCTGATGTCAGGATGGATGAGATGATGGATGTGTCTTATTGACCGTTAAAAAAAAGGATTCAGCTCAAATATAAATACATAGGGATATGACAAAAAAAAAATCCACTCTGGGCCTCAGAATCCTCTCCTGATGTAAATGTAACTCCCTACGAATGAATACAGACTCTTCATTAACAGGATCGTCCATAACAGAACATTTCATTCCCTTTGCTGCTGTCTGTGTAACTGAAATGTGGGCAATGAATGAGGTGTTTAAACATCGCTTCCTCTTTAAAAAAGGGGAGGAGACCGAAAGAAGCTCTGTGTTTACCGAAGAAAACCTGCTCCGACCAGGTTAGGGTCACAGAGTAAGTTACTATGGTAACTGTTACTGTGGTAACTGCTGCTATGGTAACTGCTGCTATGGTAACTGACTGCGTATAAGAAACGGGTTTAAGTTTTCACTTAACCTCCTTTCTGAAACAGGCCCCAGACCATTAGATATGCTAAGCTAGTTTATTTACATTGCTGTGTGGCGCCGCGGGAGTGTAGCAGGCGGGAGTAGTGAAAACACGGAATGGTATTTCATTTATATGGACTCTAATGAGCCAAGTGGAATGGATTTCAAGAAGCAGGAGCGTGGTCAATGATGTAGGTAAAACGCGGAATGGACTTTCATTTATTAGGGCATTCCTACATAGACATATACACTAGATCATAGGTTACTAACAGGCGGACCGCAGTCCGGGTCCGGACCCAGAAGCTGCCCAATACGGACCCGGACCTACAGCCAAAACAAAAGGATATGATTTAAAACTTGACGAAGCGCTTCTATTTCATCCTGCGCAGCTTTTGCAATCTTTACGGTAGTGGTAGTGGAAACGCACAGACCAATTGCATGTGAGTTAAGCCATCCCACGTGATACCACTCAGCCAATCAAGTCGGTGTATTCCTGAAGTAAACACTGCGACTCAACAGTGCAAGACAGATGAGAGAGAATTAGAGTAAAGTTACACGTGAAAGAAAGATAGCGATACATGTAGAAAACAAAGGGAGAGAAACAGACGAGTGAGACGGAGAAAGGGAGAGAAACAGACGAGTGAGACGGAGAAAGGGAGAGAAACAGACGAGTGAGACGGAGACTGAACTCTGTTCACACTTCCCACTAAACCAGTGTGTCTCATATGTACAGAAACTGTGGCACTTATTAAAAGTGACAAAGTGAAACACCATTAAGAGACAAAACAAGGGTTTTGAACAAACATTTCCACTCAAATCTGAAGACAGCGTCCCTGAGACAGCTTTCCCAGGTCTGAGGGAAGTAGCCCTATACATCCTGACCATGTTTGGCTCTACATACAACTGTGAGGCAGCTTTCTCTACAATGAACATAATCCAAACTAAATATAGTTCCAGACTCACTAATGAGCACCTCCACATGTGTATGAGAGCGGCCCTGACTCCAAGCCCAGGTTTAACTCTAACCCAAGCCAAGCTAGAGCTCAGTTCTCTCACTGACATATAAAAGGGAAAGTTAAGCACTTTATTTAAACATACACAATTTTCACATTTTATTTATTTTCTCTTATTTTGAAATGTAGCCCTACTTTTATTTATTTAATGAGAGAACGTTATACATATCTACAATCATACATATGTTCAGTTCTATGTTACGTAACAATAAATATTGTCAAAAAGTATTTAAATTGTACTGAATTTATTTGATTTGACAGTCAGGTATTGATTGCTTGCAGATGTTGATACAACTACTAGGCTACTTAAATATATATCACACTAACTAGTGAGACATTATGATCTTCCGGACCTTCGCTTCAAGAAATGTTCTCTTACTGGACCTCTTTAAATTTTAGTTGAATACCTCTGCTGTAGGGTTTAATTCTACACATTTTAACAAGAATAATATGTGAAAGATCTTGTGCAAAACTCAGTACTGTCTCACTGTTTTCTCTTACTATTTTAAGTAAAACAGATACACTGTAAATGCACTTAATGTATTCAAGAACATACCTTTTACAAATGTCCAACGAAAATTATTTGTTCAAAATCTGTATCTTTAAAACTGCTTTCTGTTTTCTTATTATTAAAAGCAGACTGTAAAATACAAAAAATAAAAGCATTGCCTATAAATGAAATTAGGTGGGTGGAAAGTCTCTCTTGCAGTCTGTGTCTCCTTTAAATTGGGAAAAAAATAAAGCATTTATTTAAAACGAGATCAATAATGAAAAAAGAGTAACATGGTCAGTCCTGGAACAAATGTACTGTAACAAGCCACCTCTTGAACCTTACCTCAAGTCAATACTTACAAAAGAAGTTTATTATTCAGGACATGGACCTTGTTTGACAGCTTGTTGGCATCTAGCTCCATAAAAAGCTTTTAAAATGTTTCAAATGTGTATCTGAAGTCTTGTGGGTAGGCCAAGCTTAATGCATAAATTAGACCAAGCATCATAGGACACGCTTTGGCAACATTGTTTAGGTTTTCAAGTATTTTGATGCCTTCAACTATAATGCCAACATCTTGGTAAGGGTCTGTGACATGTGCCCCTTCAGGTTTGATGACGTAGATTCCTAGGGTGGTGTTGCACATCGAGGTTTGGGCTTCATCATGTTCAACATCCTAAAAAATTCGAATACAAAAATATGTAATTACATAAAATCCAGCTGAAAGGGGAATTGGTATTAGAGATATGTTTAACAGGCTTAAATTACCATGTACTCCTTCACAAGGTTTGAGGGGTCTTCATTCACATAAACAACGAGGGCTTTTAGGATGCATTCACGTCTTTTTTCGATGGTGACGTCGTTAAAAGTGTGACCAAAAAGCCATTATTAGCAGTTTGCTTATTCACAATTGCAATTTTTAAAAATTTTAAAAATTAGTCTTTATGCTCCAATTGTAGATGCAGAAATATCAACTCTGATGCTACTGAAAAATATGGTAAAGCTATACACAAGCCTTGATATTAAAACAGTTTACATTTTTTTTAAGAGTTCAGATGCAATACTCTTTAAATCCACCTTCTTTTCTCTAAGGTGGATTATAGAGGGTTTTGCATTTGAACTCAGATATATGCCAGGCTTTAGATGCATTTCACAGAGGAAAAAAAGATCATTCAGCCATTATTTATCTTCCCTCAACCATTATTACCTTTAGTGTTTTAATTGAGAGAAAAACATGGTTTCGTAATGTGAGTGCATAATAACTGAAAGATAGAGAAATATTGCTAGATTTAAAATGATGAGTTTAGAGAACAAACCTGATCCATAACTGACAGGATGTTGTTGATCTTCTGTCCTGCTGCTCCTCCTTTCTTTCTGAAAACACTGATGAGCTGAGTTGAGAAATGATTGAGCTGACTCATGAATTTGGACACCAAACGGATGGTTGTAATCGTACTGAATTCGAGACACCTAATACAGTTTTAAAACTGAAGTTAGTGTTAGTGTAGTGTTAGTGTTACATTTGCGACAGTCCTTACAGTGTTATAATATACTAACAATATGTCTTCACCAACACTTACAGATCACATACAACATCACAAATGAAACAACCAAATAAACGTGAATAATCCTTCAAAATTAAAACAACCATGTAAGTAATTATAGCTGACGTTACAGAGACTTACCTCATTAAAGAGGGCTGGACATCTGTTCTTAAATTCACTAATGAAAGGCAAATCTTTGACCACTTCATGCTAACCCTGGCCATCTGTTTACACATAAATGGGGAAACTGCTAATATTTAACAACTGAAAAAAGTAATTTGTCTTTTTTTGGGATAATTTATATTATATCAAAGTGCAAAAAGTGGAAAATATTACATAGGAACAAAAACAGAATGCACTAATAATATGTATTAGTCATATATTAGTCAATAATCATATATTAGTGTGACTAATAATAATGTGAAAACAAAGTAAAATATAGCTGCAAGCAGCGATGACGGGCCTTCGCACGTTTGTTCATCGCTATACGGTGCCTTCCAGAAAACAATGCAAGGTGGGCAAGTGCATCAAGTGGGTAAATATCAGTGGACTATTTTATGTTGTTACTGACCCATTTGGGGACTGTAGGTGAATGAAACCCCACATTTTAGACAAACGGGGGAGCTAGTGAGCCACTTAAGAGACACACCTTTGTCTGACCTTTTTGGCCACACTTAACAGCCAACAAATGTGATGTATGTGTCAAATTTCAAGTTAATCTAAGCACGCCAAAAGCCTTAAATATGCCTGAAATAAAAGTAAATTTGACACGATGCCATGGCAACAGTGTTTGAGATATCAAAAATCCGTTCGCATCTGCAATATCTCTGCATCATGGTGGCCAAGTCTGGTCTCAATTGCATGAATCCCCTAGGAGGAGTATTTAAAAGTTCATTGCATGCAGCTGACAAAAAATCCACCTTTGTGACTGACACACTTCCTGGGGCCTGTTGGTGGCGCTATACCCGGGACTCACAATAGGCACATCGATGCGATCAGAATCCTTGGCCGAACATACACACCGCGTGTCATCCCAATAAGACATTTTTTGCTTTAGATATTAGACATTTCCTGTTTCTCTGAATTCGCCATAACTTAATCGCCTCGCCATGGCAGCACCGTTCCATATATCAAAAATCCCTTCGCAATTTAGCAAGTGCAATGTCTCGGCATCATGTTGACCACTTTTGGTGTCAATCGCATGAATGTCCTAGGAGGAGTATTTAAAAGTTCACCACATACAACTGTTGTGACTGACACACTTCCTGGCGCCTGTTGGTGGCGCTATGTCCGAAATTCACAATAGGCACATCGATGCGATCGGAATCCTTGGCCGAACATACACACCGCGTGTCATCCCAATAAGACATTTTTTGCTTTAGATATTAGACACTTCCTGTTTCTCTGAATTCGCCATAACTTTGTCGCCTCGCCATGGCAGCACCGTTCGAGATATCAAAAATCCCTTCGCAATTTAGCAAGTGCAATGTCTCGGCATCATGTTCACAACGTTTGATGTCAATCGCATGAATTCCCTAGGAGGAGTATTTAAAAGTTCACCACATGCACTTATAAAACAGTCCAAAATGGCCGACTTCCTGTTGGGCGGAACTCATAGTTTAGAGCGCGAAAGTTGTTCGGGTCGATGAGATCTATATGCGTACCAACTCTCGTACATGTGCGTACATAATTGCCCGATCTGTGCACCAATGTTTGTTTTTGCATTACAGGGCGCTACAGAGCCCCCCTGCCACGCCCGTATTCCAACCTTTGTCCAATCCTAGTGTCGCGCGACTCTGACGTGTGTGCCAAATTTCAAGAGTTTTCGAGCATGTTAAGGGACCCCAATTGGCCAATGTGTGGGAAAAAAATAAAAATAAAATAAATAAATAAATAAATAAATAATACTCCCGAGGAAAAACAATAGGGCTTCGCACCATTCGGTGCTCAGGCCCCAATTACACACGTGAAATAGATCTAAAAATTATATAATCTGTAATTCACAATTCTAATCTTTGAAAAAATAAATATAAATGCAAATAAGTAAAATATCTTAATTGTGTCTCCGCATAAACACAAAACAAACTGCACAAAATGGCGTTAATCAGAAGAGAAAATTGAACCGTGTGCGTTCTATCTGCGCATGTGCGCCATCTGCTGCTCAAAGTGCGGTACTGCAGAAGCAACACAACTTTGTTTCATTCATTTAACGTAAGTGAATTGTGTAAATTTGAAAATTACTTTTTTTTAATTTTGTCAAAACAAATATTTTAATTTTAATGCACAAACTTAAGATAATTATATAATTCAAATTTATTTATACTCTCTGAACCAACAACAGCCGTGTTTCATTTTTTTGAGTGTACTACATCTCAAAGTGGGTTGAGGCTTTCCCATTGAAAACCAAAACTGCAGCTGAAGTTACTAAACAGCTTTGTTCTATTATCTACAGACATGGCTGCCCTAAAAGAATACTGAACGATCAAGGATGAGAAGTTGTTAATGAAGTAAGTGCTTTTTAAACGTACAAAAATTAGTTGTAAGGGGATTTTTGCAATTGTTTTGCATTCTCAAAATATATATTTTTTAAAGATCAACCATACACTTTGTGAACTGCTGCACATTAAAAGAAGTGTCACAGCAGCCTATGACCCCAAACGAATGGCGAGATTGTACTTCTGACCCGTTGGTCACTTTTTACCAATTTGCCTATTCCACCAGTTTGTTATTTGCATAAGCTGGTTTGACAGGTTTGGTTTTCCCAGTTACAGTAAACTAATCTGTTGGTCACAAGTTAGAAACAAGGGGTAGAACTATTAGAATAAACCATTATCTATTTTATTCTTGACCACTGTCTTATTCTTGAATAGAACCAAAGGATGCATTTAACTCACATGGTACATTGTTAACTGTATTATATGGTTTTCATGCATGGTGTAATATTTAGAAATATGTAAAATGTTAATATTTTCCATTAATAATACCTGGATCATCCCATGATTTAAAGACAAGCTATCTCACAAATTTTCTAAATTCATGTACACATAAATTTGGTATAAATTTGGTAATAATTTTTAAAGCTAAAAATTTGGAAATAGTTCATTTTCTGTTGGCCCTGTTGAGTTAACTATATTTAATGGCCCATTTTTTAAAAATACTGACTTTGCTAAATGTTCCTTTAGTGCTAAAGCTGTGGGCTTTAAATGAAAAATGGGCAGGTTGAAGCAGTTGTGGGACCATATAAGCTGTTTTACAATTCTCTTTGCATGCTGCAAGGGTCTGAGTGGCTGTCAGATGAAGTGAGACTAAAATTAGCCTACTTGTGGTTTAAAGTACAAATAGGTTGTTTAACATTTTCTCTTCACAGGTCATTGATGTATACCTACACCATAGGTCACTAACAGGCGGACCGCGATCCGGGTCTGGACCCAGAAGCTGTCCAATACGGACACGGACCTACAGCCAAAACAAAAGGTTATGATTTGAAACTTGACGGGGCGCTTCTATTTTACTGGGCGCAGCTTTTGCAATCTTTACGGTAAAGGTAGTGGGAACGCACAGACCAATTGCATGCGAGTTAAACCATCCCACGTGATACCACTCAGCCAATCAAGTCTGTGCATTACTGTAATAAACACTGCGACTCAACAGTGCAGAGAGAGAATTAGAGTAAAGTTAGACGTGAAAGAAAGATAGCCACACATGTAGAAAACAAAGGGAGAGAAACAGACGAGTGAGACGGAGAAAGGGAGAGAAACAGACGAGTGAGACGGAGAAAGGGAGAGAAACAGACGAGTGAGACGGAGAAAGGGAGAGAAACAGACGAGTGAGACGGAGAAAGGGAGAGAAACAGACGAGTGAGACGGAGAAAGGGAGAGAAACAGACGAGTGAGACGGAGAAAGGGAGAGAAACAGACGAGTGAGACGGAGAAAGGGAGAATAAAGAACAAATGCCGCTCTACAAAAAAGAAAAGTGGACAGCGAAAATAGAGCATTTAATACAAAATGGACAGATTCATTTCTGTTCACACTTCCCACTTCACAGGTTGGTGGAAAGCTCCTGCCTCAAGTGGAGGAGTTTAAGTATCTTGGGGTCTTGTTCACGAGTGAGGGAAGGATGGAGCGGGAGATCGACAGGCAGATCGGTGTATCTTCTGCAGTGATGCGGTCGATATAACGGTCTGTTGTGGTAAAGAAAGAGCTAAGCCGCAAGGCGAAGCTCTCTATTTACCAGTCGATCTACGTTCCTACCCTCACCTATGGTCATGAGCTTTGGGTCATGACCGAAAGGACAAGATCCCGGATACAGGCGGCCGAAATGAGTTTCCTCCGCAGGGTGGCTGGGCGCTCCCTTAGAGATAGGGTGAGGAGCTCGGTCACTCGGGAGGAGCTCAGAGTAGAGCCGCTGCTCCTCCACATCGAGAGGAGTCAGCTGAGGTGGCTCGGGCATCTGTTCCGGATGCCTCCTGGACGCCTCCCTGGGGAGGCATGTCCAACTGGGAGGAGGCCCCGGGGAAGACCTAGGACACGCTGGAGGGACTATGTCTCTCGGCTGGCCTGGGAACGCCTCGGTATTCCCCCGGAGGAGCTGGAGGAAGTGTCTGGGGAGAGGAAAGTCTGGGTGTCCCTGCTCAGACTGCTGCCCCCGCGACCCGGCCCCGGATAAGCGGTAGAAGATGGATGGATGGATGGTGTTTTTCATGTTCTGACTTGTCTTTAGTGTTTGTGTGTATGTGTTGTTTAGTGAGGAACAGCAGCTTCCTCAGTTATGTTGAGTAGTGGATCCACTCACCTTATATAGTTTAAAAGCACTGTCTCTTTTAAAGAAAGACTGGTGCTGTGGGTTTATTGTATCTGTTTAGTGGTTTGTTGTATAATACACAGTTTGGGTGAAAGTTATTGGTGTTTTTTGTGTGTTTTCTGTTATATTCTCTGTTATGAGCCCAGATCGTGTGTGTAACCAGGTTTCTCTGAGGTGTGTTACTGAGATTTGAAGGATTACACTTTCTTTTCAGCTAATCACAGATCTTTATTGAGAAGTGATGTCCTTTTCTCCTCTCCACATCTCTTTCACAGCTTTAGTCATGTCCTCTTGATCCTGATAGCTCAGATAACAAAGGGTTTTGTCTTCTGCCTCCTTAAACAGCTTGTCCAAGTAAGACACCAGATAGACGTTTAACTCCTCCTTGCTGAAAAAAGCATATTTATTAAAGTTTATGACTGAATTTGAGGAATTTATTAGCTTTAACAGCAACTTGGTGAAGGACTGTAGGTTATTATGGGATGTAGTTAAAGACTTCATAATCTGTGTAAAGCTAAATCTGTTAAACTACAAAACCTTCAGGAAATAAGATTAGACAGTCATGTAGAACTCCTCGTACTCTAAAGCACTTTTTGTTGAACTGGTCTCCTTTTAATGACTTTAGAGAAATTTATAACATTTATAACAAATATAAGTAACATTTGAGATTAAAAATGTTTAGCACAGATTAATTAAAAACATTCATAAAGATGCTCATCTTGCTCAAGGTGAAATATTTTACTTTTTTAAGAATATCCTTTTATTTTTTGTGCAACTCTTATATTCATCTACATGTTTATTGATTTGTACATTTTTATTTATTTATTGTTTATTCTCTTGCTCCTGCCATGAATATAGCACTTGATGCTGAACATTGAGTTAAAAATTAAACTCCTAACAAAACTAAAATCCTTTTATTCAAACTGATTCAAATGTAAACACATGGTTCATTGTGAGATTGTAACATGCCACTGTAGTGCAGACAAGAGAACATCTGAAAACATGTTTACAAGTGAAACAACTGTCACAACGTGATGTTCAGTGTGAACAACCTTGTTGTTGATTATAATGAGATTTATTCCAATAATATTTATGGAACATAACACAAGGCTGTTTTACTGTGATATCTGATTTATTATGACAAACTTACAATGGATTCAGATCATCAGTAATGTTACAAAATGAATACAAATGTTTCAGTTGATGATGGTCTCAGTATTGGTGGGTTGTAATTAAAGTCGTATGCAAAAGTTTAAGAACCCCTGACAATTTCCATGATTTTGATTTATAAATATTTGTGTGAATAATTGGGAATAATTTCTATAATTCTTTATTTTCTGTAATAAAATGCACTGTATCTGCAGTGTTGGTTGTAGAAACTTGAACACAGATCAGAGTGTAGTGTTTGTAGGCTGCTCGCTCTCACATGTGTGTGTTATGTACATGACCTAATGGTGTTATAATAAATTGTAGCTGAGAGATTGTGGAGTGCAGAAAGACGTCCCTGCTCCTGTAAATGTTCTGATGTGGTGTCCTGTCCTCTGATTTGTGTGTGTGACACAAACACACTGACATTTCTGTTACATCTTCAACTTTAGCTGGATTATGGCTGTGTTTGTGTGTTTGAGATCAGTGTTCTGATATTTCATCATTTCTCTTCCAGTCTGTATCAGTGTGATCTGACAGAGGAAAGCTGTAGAGTTCTGTCCTCAGTTCTCAGCTCAAACTCCTCCAGTCTGAGAGAACTGGACCTGAGTCACAATGAACTGCAGGATTCAGGAGTGAAGCTGCTCTCTGATGGACTGAAGGATCCACACTGTACACTGCAGATACTGAGGTACACACACACACACACACACACACACACACACACACACACACACACACACACACACAGAGTTTTAATAAACACTACAACATCCAGTTCTCCTCTGTGGTAACTGTAATTGTAGTGATCTGATATATTGTCATTGTTGTGTGTGTGAGATGGAGAGTAAATGTACTGTATATAAAGATTTTGTGTAGTTCATGTTTTCAATACTAAAATTGAGTGTGTTAAGTGTGAGAAGGTTTTCTTTCTTGCAGGATTCGTTACTGCAGCATTACAGATAAAGGTTGTGCTGCTCTGGGTTCAGCTCTGAGGTCAAACTCCTCATCACACCTGAGAGAACTGGATCTGAACCGTAATAATCCAGGAGAATCAGGAGTGAAGCTGCTCTCTGATCTACTGAAGGATCCACACTGTAAACTGGAGACACTACAGTGAGTTACTGACTTACTGTCTCTTTACTGTATGATATTGAGTAATATTCACTGTGTGCTGTAAAATGTCACATCTAATGTGTGTATTTATGCTTCTGTTGTTCATAAGCAATGTGTTTAAATGTGTCTGTAATTCTGTCCTGTTGTGTTTTTCAGCATTAATTATGATAAACTCACCAGGTCTGGTGTATGACAGGAGTCTCTCCTCAGACCTTTTTTCCAGGATAAAGCAGTTATGGTGGTGAAGCGTTAGAACACGTCCCACATTTCCAGCAGTTTGGGAGCTGAATCATTCATATTCAGATGTAGAAGATCCATAACAATAACTGAAATAGATCAGTGTTACTGTTTCCCAAATGTTTTTGTCACGGCACAGTTTTGATTTATAAAACATCCCACGGCAGACAGCAAACCACTAAGCTTTAAAATTAATTGCACAAACACGCTTCATTGCTTCAGATGGCATATTAAAAGTGGACATAAGCCTATATTAAAATGACATTTAATGTGAAATTTGAGCTTAAGACAGGTAGGAATAAGTTAGTTACTGCTACTACTACAGTTGCTGCTGATAAAACAGCAAATTTTGGCTACATGTCATTGCTGTCCGGCGGAAACCTCGTATTTTTTAAATAATTGTGTCATCAAAATTGCTATTATGGCTTTATAAATGGTCAGACAAGTGCGTCATTATATTAACATTTTATGTAAACAGCTTCATCTGAGGCAATAAGTGCATCACATTAGTTTTTTTTTCAACTTACAGGATATAAAGTTTATTGTAATCGCTGTTTTTGTTGTTGAATACATGTGGACAATAGGTCATGATTTAAAAGGTAAAACAGAACTTAAAACAGTATTGGCTAGTACAACTACACAGCAAATATCTGACAAAGACTCTTTAAATAAAAAAACATTAGCCTTTATCAGTGTAATGTAACGGAGTACAAATACTTCGTTACTGTACTTAAGTAGAAATTTCACGTATCTGTACTTTGCTTCGCTATTTAAATTTGTCAACTTTCACTTTTACTCCACTACATTTCCTCGATAAAATGTCTACTTTTACTCCATTATTTTCCTCTAAGCGTCTTCGTTACTCGTTACTACAAAATAAAATCAGAAGAAATGTGTGCGACTGCAATAAGGTTTGGCGAATCACTGCTCAAAGACTGCATTACGCTCCGCACGCTCTACGGGGAAGCACAGGCACGCGCAGTCAGAGCTGGAGGCGTTTATCTATAACGTTAATCGGCGGAAAGTCGCAAAGACGACAACTAAAAGCAGTGAAATTTCACTATTCTTATTACCAGAGTTGTAGCACAAACAAAATATTAATGCAAACAATCCATTTAATACTAAATAAAAATAACATTTATTGATTTGGTCTTTGTCTTGTGAATATTTTTTTTATTAATGACTGCATTCATTGGACACACTGTTTGTAGAGAATGCACACATACATGAACTGATTTGACTCAAGACTGGCATCATTACATCATGCATAAAATTTTGGTGTCCACTTTTGCCATTTAATAATACCATAACTTTTGGCTTACTATGTAGTCATATAATATATAATATAAAACTCTCATTGAGGGCTAAAACCCCCTAAAGATGAGACCCTAGAACCGCCCCTGCTCTTATGCCTACTGAAAATCACTGACATTTTACTTTTTACTTCAAATACTTAAGTACATTAAATATCAGAAAATGACTTTTGATACTTAAGTACAGTAAATATCAGATACTTTAAGACTTTTACTTGAGTAATATTTTAAAAAGTAACTTTCACTTCTACCAAAGTCTTTTTCTAGTACGATACTTGTACTTTTACTCAAGTATTGCTTTCTACTACTTTATACAACTCTGGCCTTTATAGACAGTGTTTTCTGAGTAAAAACGCTGTAATGTTACTTATTCAAACATCAGTTCTTTACTTAACCTACATTTGCATTGCAACCAAACAGAGACCTCCAAACTGCATGCAGCACTTTATTCCCTTAGAGGCGGGGCAGACTTATGAGGTTTGACTGACAGTTTGAGGAGCCAATGTAGTTCCAAGGTTTAATCATAAGCTCTCTTAAACACTTTTCATTGCTTAAATGTTTGTAAAAACCCACCTTTAGAGGTAAAGGATTCAGGATAAGGATGACCGCATTGATTTTTTTTTTTAAATAATCTTTTGTAGAATTTAATTTATTTTTATTTTTTGCATTTAATATAGAATTTTTCAATATATATTTATATAATTAAGAAATAACTGGAAGTGTAATTGTAGTATCTTTAGAAACCGACCAGTAAATACACAGAGAAATCATTCTTGATGGTCGCTTTATTTAGGACACGTCACAGGCTTTTAACAGTGCCAAGACATTACGTTACTGCCACCTGCTGGACAGACATAAATAGATATCACCATACAACATTCCCCCCACACTTAAGTCAAACACTTTCTTCTTCAAAAATAGGCAGTACATTTTTCACCTTCAGTAGCCATTTAAATAAAGTGCATCACTCATCACCAATTCAACAATAAAGTTCAGAAGTTCTTTTCTTTTTGTTTTGTGGTGATGGATATCATGATTAATTAGCCTTACTAATATGTTCTGCATCCCCGATGTTATACAAAAAACTACCATTTGCAAAGAAACGTAAGGCAACGCAAAGCATCTGCTCGGGTGTAAGAGCACGGCCGCGATGGCTGATGTTTCTGATGTCAGGATGGATGAGATGATGGATGTATCTTATTGACCGTTAAAAAAAAGGATTCAGCTCAAATATAAATACATAGGGATATGACAAAAAAAAAATCCACTCTGGGCCTCAGAATCCTCTCCTGATGTAAATGTAACTCCCTACGAATTAATACAGACTCTTCATCAACAGGATCGTCCATAACAGGACATTTTATTCCCTTTGCTGCTCTCTGTGTAACTGAAATGTGGGCAATGAATGAGGTGTTTAAACGTCGCTTCCGCTTTAAAAAGGGGAGGAGACCGAAAGAAACTCTGGGTTTACGGAAGAAAACCTGCTCCGACCAGGTTAGGGTCACAGAGTAAGTTACTATGGTAACTGTTACTGTGGTAACTGCTGCTATGGTAACTGCTGCTATGGTAACTGACTGCGTATAAGAAACGGGTTTAAGTTTTCACTTAACCTCCTTTCTGAAACAGGCCCCAGACCATTAGATATGCTAAGCTAGTTTATTTACATTGCTGTGTGGCGCCGCGGGAGTGTAGCAGGCGGGAGTAGTGAAAACACGGAATGGTATTTCATTTATATGGACTCTAATGAGCCAAGTGGAATGGATTTCAAGAAGCAGGAGCGTGGTCAATGATGTAGGTAAAACGCGGAATGGACTTTCATTTATTAGGGCATTCCTACATAGACATATACACTAGATCATAGGTTACTAACAGGCGGACCGCAGTCCGGGTCCGGACCCAGAAGCTGCCCAATACGGACCCGGACCTACAGCCAAAACAAAAGGATATGATTTAAAACTTGACGAAGCGCTTCTATTTCATCCTGCGCAGCTTTTGCAATCTTTACGGTAGTGGTAGTGGAAACGCACAGACCAATTGCATGTGAGTTAAGCCATCCCACGTGATACCACTCAGCCAATCAAGTCGGTGTATTCCTGAAGTAAACACTGCGACTCAACAGTGCAAGACAGATGAGAGAGAATTAGAGTAAAGTTACACGTGAAAGAAAGATAGCGATACATGTAGAAAACAAAGGGAGAGAAACAGACGAGTGAGACGGAGAAAGGGAGAGAAACAGACGAGTGAGACGGAGAAAGGGAGAGAAACAGACGAGTGAGACGGAGAAAGGGAGAGAAACAGACGAGTGAGACGGAGACTGAACTCTGTTCACACTTCCCACTAAACCAGTGTGTCTCATATGTACAGAAACTGTGGCACATATTAAAAGTGACAAAGTGAAACACCATTAAGAGACAAAACAAGGGTTTTGAACAAACATTTCCACTCAAATCTGAAGACAGCGTCCCTGAGACAGCTTTCCCAGGTCTGAGGGAAGTAGCCCTATACATCCTGACCATGTTTGGCTCTACATACAACTGTGAGGCAGCTTTCTCTACAATGAACATAATCCAAACTAAATATAGTTCCAGACTCACTAATGAGCACCTCCACAAGTGTATGAGAGCGGCCCTGACTCCAAGCCCAGGTTTAACTCTAACCCAAGCCAAGCTAGAGCTCAGTTCTCTCACTGACATATAAAAGGGAAAGTTAAGCACTTTATTTAAACATACACAATTTTCACATTTTATTTATTTTCTCTTATTTTGAAATGTAGCCCTACTTTTATTTATTTAATGAGAGAACGTTATACATATCTACAATCATACATATGTTCAGTTCTATGTTACGTAACAATAAATATTGTCAAAAAGTATTTAAATTGTACTGAATTTATTTGATTTGACAGTCAGGTATTGATTGCTTGCAGATGTTGATACAACTACTAGGCTACTTAAATATATATCACACTAACTAGTGAGACATTATGATCTTCCGGACCTTCGCTTCAAGAAATGTTCTCTTACTGGACCTCTTTAAATTTTAGTTGAATACCTCTGCTGTAGGGTTTAATTCTACACATTTTAACAAGAATAATATGTAAAAGATCTTGTGCAAAACTCAGTACTGTCTCTGTTTTCTCTTACTATTTTAAGAAAAACAAATACACTGTAAATGCACTTAATGTATTCAAGAACATACCTTTTACAAATGTCCAACGAAAATTATTTGTTCAAAATCTGTATCTTTAAAACTGCTTTCTGTTTTCTTATTATTAAAAGCAGACTGTAAAATACAAAAAATAAAAGCATTGCCTATAAATGAAATTAGGTGGGTGAAAAGTCTCTCTTGCAGTCTGTGTCTCCTTTAAATTGGGAAAAAATAAAGCATTTATTTAAAACGAGATCAATAATGAAAAAAGAGTAACATGGTCAGTCCTGGAACAAATGTACTGTAACAAGCCAACAGTGTAACATCATTCAGGAAACATAAGTACCACCTCTTGAACCTTACCTCAAGTCAATACTTACAAAAGAAGTTTATTTTTCAGGACATGGACCTTGTTTGACAGCTTGTTGGCATCTAGCTCCATAAAAAGCTTTTAAAATGTTTCAAATGTGTATCTGAAGTCTTGTGGGTAGGCCAAGCTTAATGCATAAATTAGACCAAGCATCATAGGACACGCTTTGGCAACATTGTTTAGGTTTTCAAGTATTTTGATGCCTTCAACTATAATGCCAACATCTTGGTAAGGGTCTGTGACATGTGCCCCTTCAGGTTTGATGACGTAGATTCCTAGGGTGGTGTTGCACATCGAGGTTTGGGCTTCATCATGTTCAACATCCTAAAAAATTCGAATACAAAAATATGTAATTACATAAAATCCAGCTGAAAGGGGAATTGGTATTAGAGATATGTTTAACAGGCTTAAATTACCATGTACTCCTTCACAAGGTTTGAGGGGTCTTCATTCACATAAACAACGAGGGCTTTTAGGATGCATTCACGTCTTTTTTCGATGGTGACGTCGTTAAAAGTGTGACCAAAAAGCCATTATTAGCAGTTTGCTTATTCACAATTGCAATTTTTAAAAATTTTAAAAATTAGTCTTTATGCTCTAATTGTAGATGCATAAATCCCACCTCTGATGCTACTGAAAAATATGGTAAAGCTATACACAAGCCTTGATATTAAAACAGTTTACATTTTTTTTAAGAGTTCAGATGCAATACTCTTTAAATCCACCTTCTTTTCTCTAAGGTGGATTATAGAGGGTTTTGCATTTGAACTCAGATATATGCCAGGCTTTAGATGCATTTCACCGAAGAAAAAAAAGATCATTCAGCCATTATTTATCTTCCCTCAACCATTATTACCTTTAGTGTTTTAATTGAGAGAAAAACATGGTTTCATAATGTGAGTGCATAATAACTGAAAGATAGAGAAATATTGCTAGATTTAAAATGATGAGTTTAGAGAACAAACCTGATCCATAACTGACAGGATGTTGTTGATCTTCTGTCCTGCTGCTCCTCCTTTCTTTCTGAAAACACTGATGAGCTGAGTTGAGAAATGATTGAGCTGACTCATGAATTTGGACACCAAATGGATGGTTGTAATCGTACTGAATTCGAGACACCTAATACAGTTTTAAAACTGAAGTTAGTGTTAGTGTAGTGTTAGTGTTAAAGTTAGTGTTACATTTGCGACAGTCCTTACAGTGTTATAATATACTAACAATATGTCTTCACCAACACTTACAGATCACATACAACATAACCACAAATGAACCAACCAAATAAACGTGAAAAATCCATCAAAATTACAACAACCATGTAAGTAATTATAGCTGACGTTACAGAGACTTACCTCATTAAAGAGAGCTGGACATCTGTTCTTAAATTCACCAATGAAAGGCAAATCTTTGACCACTTCATGCTAACCCTGGCCATCTGTTTACACATAAATGGGGGAAACTGCTAATATTTAACAATTGAAAAAAGTAATTTTTCTTTTTTTGGGATAATTTATATTATATCAAAGTGCAAAAAGTGGAAAATATTACATACGAACAAAAACAGAATGCACTAATAATATGTATTAGTCATATATTAGTCAATAATCATATATTAGTGTGACTAATAATAATGTGAAAACAAAGTAAAATATAGCTGCAAGCAGCGATGACGGGCCTTCGCACGTTTGTTCATCGCTATACGGTGCCTTCCAGAAAACAATGCAAGGTGGGCAAGTGCATCAAGTGGGTAAATATCAGTGGACTATTTTATGTTGTTACTGACCCATTTGGGGACTGTAGGTGAATGAAACCCCACATTTTAGACAAACGGGGGAGCTAGTGAGCCACTTAAGAGACACACCTTTGTCTGACCTTTTTGGCCACACTTAACAGCCAACAAATGTGATGTATGTGTCAAATTTCAAGTTAATCTAAGCACGCCAAAAGCCTTAAATATGCCTGAAATAAAAGTAAATTTGACACGATGCCATGGCAACAGTGTTTGAGATATCAAAAATCCGTTCGCATCTGCAATATCTCTGCATCATGGTGGCCAAGTCTGGTCTCAATTGCATGAATCCCCTAGGAGGAGTATTTAAAAGTTCATTGCATGCAGCTGACAAAAAATCCACCTTTGTGACTGACACACTTCCTGGGGCCTGTTGGTGGCGCTATACCCGGGACTCACAATAGGCACATCGATGCGATCAGAATCCTTGGCCGAACATACACACCGCGTGTCATCCCAATAAGACATTTTTTGCTTTAGATATTAGACATTTCCTGTTTCTCTGAATTCGCCATAACTTAATCGCCTCGCCATGGCAGCACCGTTCCATATATCAAAAATCCCTTCGCAATTTAGCAAGTGCAATGTCTCGGCATCATGTTGACCACTTTTGGTGTCAATCGCATGAATGTCCTAGGAGGAGTATTTAAAAGTTCACCACATACAACTGTTGTGACTGACACACTTCCTGGCGCCTGTTGGTGGCGCTATGTCCGAAATTCACAATAGGCACATCGATGCGATCGGAATCCTTGGCCGAACATACACACCGCGTGTCATCCCAATAAGACATTTTTTGCTTTAGATATTAGACACTTCCTGTTTCTCTGAATTCGCCATAACTTTGTCGCCTCGCCATGGCAGCACCGTTCGAGATATCAAAAATCCCTTCGCAATTTAGCAAGTGCAATGTCTCGGCATCATGTTCACAACGTTTGATGTCAATCGCATGAATTCCCTAGGAGGAGTATTTAAAAGTTCACCACATGCACTTATAAAACAGTCCAAAATGGCCGACTTCCTGTTGGGCGGAACTCATAGTTTAGAGCGCGAAAGTTGTTCGGGTCGATGAGATCTATATGCGTACCAACTCTCGTACATGTGCGTACATAATTGCCCGATCTGTGCACCAATGTTTGTTTTTGCATTACAGGGCGCTACAGAGCCCCCCTGCCACGCCCGTATTCCAACCTTTGTCCAATCCTAGTGTCGCGCGACTCTGACGTGTGTGCCAAATTTCAAGAGTTTTCGAGCATGTTAAGGGACCCCAATTGGCCAATGTGTGGGAAAAAAATAAAAATAAAATAAATAAATAAATAAATAAATAATACTCCCGAGGAAAAACAATAGGGCTTCGCACCATTCGGTGCTCAGGCCCCAATTACACACGTGAAATAGATCTAAAAAATTATGTAATCTGTAATTCACAATTCTAATCTTTGAAAATATAAATATAAATGCAAATAAGTAAAGTATCTTAATTGTGTCTCCACATAAACACAAAACGAACTGCACAAAATGGCGTTAATCAGAAGACAAAATTAAACCGTGTGCGTTCTTATATGCGCATGTGCGCCATCTGCTGATCAGCGTGCTGTACTGCAGAAGCAACACAACTTTGTTTCATTCATTTAACGTAAGTGAATTGTGTAAATTTGAAAATTACTTTTTTTTAATTTTGTCAAAACAAATATTTTAATTTTAATGCACAAACTTAAGATAATTATATAATTCAAATTTATTTATACTCTCTGAACCAACAACAGCCGTGTTTCATTTTTTTGAGTGTACTACATCTCAAAGTGGGTTGAGGCTTTCCCATTGAAAACCAAAACTGCAGCTGAAGTTACTAAACAGCTTTGTTCTATTATCTACAGACATGGCTGCCCTAAAAGAATACTGAACGATCAAGGATGAGAAGTTGTTAATGAAGTAAGTGCTTTTTAAACGTACAAAAATTAGTTGTAAGGGGATTTTTGCAATTGTTTTGCATTCTCAAAATATATATTTTTTAAAGATCAACCATACACTTTGTGAACTGCTGCACATTAAAAGAAGTGTCACAGCAGCCTATGACCCCAAACGAATGGCGAGATTGTACTTCTGACCCGTTGGTCACTTTTTACCAATTTGCCTATTCCACCAGTTTGTTATTTGCATAAGCTGGTTTGACAGGTTTGGTTTTCCCAGTTACAGTAAACTAATCTGTTGGTCACAAGTTAGAAACAAGGGGTAGAACTATTAGAATAAACCATTATCTATTTTATTCTTGACCACTGTCTTATTCTTGAATAGAACCAAAGGATGCATTTAACTCACATGGTACATTGTTAACTGTATTATATGGTTTTCATGCATGGTGTAATATTTAGAAATATGTAAAATGTTAATATTTTCCATTAATAATACCTGGATCATCCCATGATTTAAAGACAAGCTATCTCACAAATTTTCTAAATTCATGTACACATAAATTTGGTATAAATTTGGTAATAATTTTTAAAGCTAAAAATTTGGAAATAGTTCATTTTCTGTTGGCCCTGTTGAGTTAACTATATTTAATGGCCCATTTTTTAAAAATACTGACTTTGCTAAATGTTCCTTTAGTGCTAAAGCTGTGGGCTTTAAATGAAAAATGGGCAGGTTGAAGCAGTTGTGGGACCATATAAGCTGTTTTACAATTCTCTTTGCATGCTGCAAGGGTCTGAGTGGCTGTCAGATGAAGTGAGACTAAAATTAGCCTACTTGTGGTTTAAAGTACAAATAGGTTGTTTAACATTTTCTCTTCACAGGTCATTGATGTATACCTACACCATAGGTCACTAACAGGCGGACCGCGATCCGGGTCTGGACCCAGAAGCTGTCCAATACGGACACGGACCTACAGCCAAAACAAAAGGTTATGATTTGAAACTTGACGGGGCGCTTCTATTTTACTGGGCGCAGCTTTTGCAATCTTTACGGTAAAGGTAGTGGGAACGCACAGACCAATTGCATGCGAGTTAAACCATCCCACGTGATACCACTCAGCCAATCAAGTCTGTGCATTACTGTAATAAACACTGCGACTCAACAGTGCAGAGAGAGAATTAGAGTAAAGTTAGACGTGAAAGAAAGATAGCCACACATGTAGAAAACAAAGGGAGAGAAACAGACGAGTGAGACGGAGAAAGGGAGAGAAACAGACGAGTGAGACGGAGAAAGGGAGAGAAACAGACGAGTGAGACGGAGAAAGGGAGAGAAACAGACGAGTGAGACGGAGAAAGGGAGAGAAACAGACGAGTGAGACGGAGAAAGGGAGAGAAACAGACGAGTGAGACGGAGAAAGGGAGAGAAACAGACGAGTGAGACGGAGAAAGGGAGAGAAACAGACGAGTGAGACGGAGAAAGGGAGAATAAAGAACAAATGCCGCTCTACAAAAAAGAAAAGTGGACCGCGAAAATAGAGCATTTAATACAGAATGGACAGATTCATTTCTGTTCACACTTCCCACTTCACACTAAACCAGTGTGTCTCATATGTTCAGAAACTGTGGCACTTATTAAAAGTGAACATAAAATGTGAAACGCCATTATGAGACAAAACATAAAGGTTTTGAACAAACATATCCACTCAAATCTGAAGATGAGGCAGCTTTCTCTACAATGAACATAATCCAAACTAAATATGGTTCCAGGGTCACTAATGAGCACCTCCACATGTGTATAAGAGCGGCCCTGACTCCATTCAAGCCCAGGTTTAACATCCTGCCAAGCTAGAGCTCAGTTCTCTCACTGAGATATAAAAGGGAAAGTTAAGCACTTTATTTAAACACACAATTTTCACATTTTATTTATTTTCTCTTATTTTGAATTGTAGCCTTACTTTTATTTATTTATTGAGAGAATGTTATACATATCTACAATCATACATATGTTCAGTTTTATGTTACGTGACAATAAATATTGTCAAAAAGTTTTTGAATGGTACTGAATTTATTTGATTTGACAGTCAGGTATTGATTGCTTGCAGATGTTGATACAACTACTAGGCTACTTAAATATATATCACACTAACTAGTTAGACATTATGATCTTCCGGACCTTCGCTTCAAGAAGTTTTCTCTTACTGGACCTCTTTAAATTTTAGTTGAATACCTCTGACCTACACCATCCAGTTCAAAAGAAAAAGGTGTGCAAAGTGTCAGTGTACTTTTAAAAGGATCCTGTAATTTTTCAGAATTCTTAATGCTTTGTTTATTTTTAACAGAAACCAGTGCATCTGCTGTGAGTATCTGGGTCAACTTCTCTATTTTCTGGCCTTTTTGGATGTCTGATAAAGGTATTTAAGTAATCCAAAAGTTGATGGTAATTACATAACCATGACATAATACATAACATGTAACTACATGATGCAAGTCAAATGATCATCCCACAGATGAAATCTCCTTTAGAGGATATTTGGTTGCACGCTGTTAACTTTGGATCACACTGGATGCTTGTGGTATGTGTGATAAACTATGTAATCTCAAATCTTTTTTTCGATTGAATTTTTTATTGAATACTTACAAAATATTTGTAATATTGGATCGTGTCCCCTTTTTGAAAGATCGTCTGCATGACCAGGTAAAGCATTTTAATTGTAAATCCATTGGGAAAGGAAACATTGTATGAACGTAAAGTTCTGTGAAACTGGAGGTAAGCCCACATACCATGGAACCACTTTTAAACAGAAGGCATAATGTTTAAAATGTCCAAACTTAAAATGTTTTTATTGATACCTAGAAACTTTCTGAAGCTGCGAGTTGGTGATAAGCACAGTGCAGCATGGCAAGTGCAAAGCCTCACACATGAAAATCAACACTCGAGCAGCTGTGGAGTTCTAATTTTGAAGGTGTGTTTGAAAACCTATACTGGGCTGTACTTCCTTCCTTAGATTTGTACTAAAACATGAATTTTGCAGTTTGCAGAACTGTATCTTGTAAAAAGCAGCGTTTAAGATGTGAAGACAAGTGAAAGTGCTATATCTTTGGCTAGAATGGAGATTGTATGTGCACTGCTAAAATATTGAGGTAAGTTTAGGGACATTAGTAATTTACTCAATTGTAAATGTAAAGTAAAAAAAAAACATAAATCAAAATGTATAAGACAAGACACACTACTCATGCACAGAAATATCTGATCAAAAAGTAAGAATACAAAAACACTATGCTGGACATTTACAGTAAATATTCTACATCATATTATAGTCTTACTCTTTGTCACACTATGGATTGTCAAGTATCATTCTGTAAATCTAAATTGAAATGTTTTGCACTATAATTGAATGAACTGTATATGGATTGTTTTGTTCTTTGTAATAGAGCCAGTTTTAATCATTGTGTTCTAGGAAATGCAGAGGACTACAATGTGGTGTGTTTCATGTTGGAAGTTAATGCTGAAAAAAGCATAATTGAAATGGTAAGGAATCTTATTCATCCCACACATTCAGTTTATATCTATACTTTTAAAGTACTTAAAGAAACCTAATACAAGTTTGGCTTGAATAACCATTAATGTCTTCAAACGTAGACTTGGACTTTGAAATTGAAATATTGTAATTCAGCAAATGGTCAACTTATCCTATGATGTTCCAACTGCTCTTTATTATAGCAATATATTTTTCAGTTAGTGTTCCCTTTCTAAAAAGATTTATTGTTTTAAATGACAGATGTATTACTTTTCCTGTGCTTCAGGTGCAATGTGACTTCTGTTGAAGGTGGGAACATTCTGAATGTGCCGAATACACAATAGATGTTTGGGATGTTCTGGATCGGCGTATACCACAGCGTGTACAGTGAACAGCGTTCCTACCAATATCCAGCAACTTCACACAGCCATTGAAGAGGAGTGGACCAACATTCCACAGGCCACAATAACAACCTGTGTAACTCCCTCCAAGCACACACAGACACAAGCGGTTTTCCTAATACTGATTTATTTGAAGACTGGTCTCCAAATCCACCGTGAAAACTAAACAATATTAACAACAAAATAAAGTAATCACATTAACTTGACAAAAGGTGAAATCAAAAGCAAAGTGACATTTTACAGACATATAATACAGAAAATAAAGCAAATACCTCGTTGGCTGCATGCTATGAGAAAGAGAAAGAGTCTTTAATTCTTCCTTATGACTATTCAAGTCCTTTTTGACTGGAACAAAGTTTTCATCGGAGCATACAAAATGTCCGTCCTTGCCGCTAGCCCTTAACGACTAGAAGTCTCACGTCAATTAAGCATTTAAGCCCACTTGAAACGAGGTGTCAAAATAAATTTCCCACAACATACAATAAATTGAATAATACATAAAAGTCTAAACAACAAACACAGCTTAAATTCTCAATGAAATTGTTATCAAAAGGTAAACAAATAAAATAACAGCAACAGTTACAACCTGATCAACTCTATGTGAAGGAGATGTGTTGCCTGCGTGAGGCAAATGGTGGTCACACCAGATACTGACTGGTTTTATGACCCCAATACAGTAAAACTGCACATTTTAGAGTATAATATTTAAATATATAGCACTTTCACTTGTCTTCACATCTTGAACACTGCCCTTAAAAAGAGCAAACTGCAAAGTTCATGTTTTAGTACAAATATATATATTTTTACTGATTTATTTTGAGCAGTAAATCCATCAATGATATACAAACAAACCAGCACCAAATCTTATAACAGAGCGCGAGAAAGTGTAAGTGTGTGTGTGTGTGTGTGTGTGTCCTTCTCCTGTTGTTTAAATTGCGATTGGCAACTCAACTACAAGATGCATTTTCCGCCACCTGCTGGATTGGAGCATAAAGTACATTGTGTGTGTGTGTCTGTATGGGTGTGTCTGTGTGTGTGTGTGTGTGTGTCTTTGCCCTTCCCCCCTCTGCAGTATAAACTGTAATGAAAGTGAAAGTCAGCAGCTCCATTTTGTGTGGAGTGAAAACTAAAAGATTTCAGGAGTAAAAACACAGTGAGTATCTAAAGCTCTAATATATAAACACACTGAAGTGACACTAGATGCAGAAGAGTTTTGTGGGTTTGTACTGAAGCTTTAATGTACACAGGTTGTTTTATAACTTGATAGCGTGACTATTTCCTGTAAGTGAACTCTGTGCTGATTCAGGGTTTAATTTAACACACCGATGTTGGAGTGAAGTAAACGTGTGTCCTGCTGTAATCTGGAGAAGGAGACATGACCTCCAACATGAGTGTGTCTGGAAAACAGGACTTAAAGAAAGACGAGAGGTGACTTACTTTTACATTCACCAGCAATAAATACACACCGTCTCATGGGAACACATCTGTATCTCTAAACACTCACTAGTTAACACAGGAACTCAACTTTGCATTAAGGTGTTTAATAGCAGTGAATATGTCACTGATCTGATCTAAGAACAGTTTAGACAAATCATTCACTGAGTGAAGAGTAAAAAGGACTGTGTAATGTGGAGCATAAGAGCAGCATAGCTTTGTGTCAGTGAACTCTACAGGCTTTAAGACCCAGCTGAGTCAGTTAGCTGTGATTGGGACTCCTGATATCAGTGTAATTCCTGACTTATGAGGCCTGTCTCCTGTTTGAATAAGTGTACAGACTGGATCTGAATTAAAAAGATGGAATTATTGGTGTTTAATGATGAACACATTGTTTAACAGTGCTGAGACAGCAGAGTATTAATTATTGCTGATATTTCTGTTGTAATTCTAGAATGATGGAGAGAAAGAGATCAGACTCACCAGAACCCAGCTGTGTGTCCATGAAGAGTGACCGGTCAATGGATCCTCTATTTAACTTCAGAGACAGAGACAGTTCTACTGATGTGAGGTCAGTATTGTGAGGTGTTTTACAGCAGTGTTCCATCTGATCAAACTCACTCGTCTCATTATGAAGCCCTTCATGAGCTTTATCAGGTGTTGAAGCAGTAAAACACTAAACTGTGCAGTGCTGCAGCTCTCGGACTGGCAGTGAGGAAAAGTGCTTTAAGAGTTCAGTTCAGTCTGCAGACCCTGAGCTGGAGGGTCTGTGGTGCTACAGAAGAACATTTACACCTGGGACATTAATGACAATATAAAGATTTTATTCATTTATTCAAACATTTGTTTCTAAACATGTTGGTGTCTGTTAGGAAATCCTGAAATCAGTGTATTGTGTTAAGAGGATAGTGTTAAATATCTGTGTCTGTATTTATTAGTGTGTGATTTGTGCAGCTATGAATACATCCATATACGTCCAATACGTCCATATCACATGATGTGTTTTGTTTGTTCACAGACCACAAAAGAAGAAATCAAACATCAGCAGAAATCATCTGGACTCCATATTCGAGGTGTGTGTGTGTGTGTGTGTGTGTGTGTGTGTGTGTGTGTGTGTGTGTGTGTTTTAGTGTGTAATGTGCTTTGTGATCCCTTGTAATGTTTTGATGTGCAGCAGCATTATGGGTAATCCGTTTTATGAGTAATCAGAATTTCAGTTCTAAGATTAAATGTGATAACAAAAAGACACTTCTACTTTTATTTTTTTAATAAAAAATCATCTGTCACTGTAATATGATAATATTTAGATCTGTTCCTGTGTGTTTCTAACCAGGAACTGGAACACAAAGTCATCACTCTGATAAAGAATGAGCTGAAGAGCTTTAGGAAGCTCCTGAGTCCAGATTACCCAGCATGCACTGAGAGGGAGGTGGAGGATGAGGAGGATCTGCACAGTGTCAGAGAGGGAGCGCTGAAGATCACACTGCACGTCCTGAAGAACATGAACCACACAGATCTCGCTAACACACTGCACAACAGTAAGAGCTCTGAGTCATGACTTTATTCCATCAGGTTCACTTTAGAGAGAGGAAATAGTTTTAGATATGAACACTTTTAGTTTTAAATGTAATTTTAGTATCATGTAAATCTGCTGCTTTTCTGTTCTGTTCATGGTCCAGCTTGTGGTTACTCTGTACAATGGTCCTGATCCTTCAGTAATATTTATTACATCAATCAGGAACCAACAACAGGAACTGAAATAAATGTACATTTTATATTGAGCTCAGTGATTTTACATTAAAACATGTTATTACTTTGTTTATTAGAACTCTCCTCTGTGTCTCAGCCAAAGTTGAAGTCCAAGCTGAGAGAGAAGTTTGAAAGAATTAATGAAGGAATCTCACAGCCTGGAAGCTCAGCACTTCTGAATGAGATCTACACAGAGCTCTACATCACAGAGGGTTGGAGTGGAGACGTCAATAATGAACATGAGGTGAGACAGATTGAGACCATGTCCAGGAGACCAGCAACACAGGAGACACCCATCAAATGTAATGATCTCTTTAAAGACAAGTCCATCAGAACTGTGCTGACTAAAGGAGTTGCTGGAATTGGAAAAACAGTCTCTGTGCAGAAGTTCATTCTGGACTGGGCTGAAGGAAAAGCAAATCAGGACGTCACCTTCATGTTTCCACTTCCCTTTAGAGAGCTGAATCTGATGAAGCAGCAAAATCTCAGTCTCATGAATCTTCTTCATAATTTTTCACCAGAAAAAAGAAAACTAGAATCAATAGATTGTGACTCCTACAAAGTGGTGTTGATCTTTGATGGTCTGGATGAGTGTCGACTTCCTCTAAATTTCCAGAAGAATGAGATATTGTGTGATGTGACAGCGTCAGCCTCAGTGGATGTGCTGCTGACGAACCTCATCAAGGGGAATCTGCTTCCCTCTGCTCTCCTCTGGATAACCACAAGACCAGGAGCAGCCAATCAGATCCCTCCTGAGTGTGTAGACCAGGTAACAGAGATACGAGGCTTCAGTGATCCTCAGAAAGAGGAGTACTTCAGGAAGAGGATCAGTGACCAGAGCCTGGCCAAGAAAATCATCACACACCTTAAGTCTTCAAGAAGCCTCTACATCATGTGCCACATCCCAGTCTTCTGCTGGATCTCAGCCACTGTTCTAGAGAGAATGTTGGGTGAAGCAGAGGGTGGAGAGATCCCGAAGACTCTGACTCAGATGTTCACACACTTCCTGATCTTTCAGATCAAACACAAGGACCAAAAGTACCATCAGAAATGTGACCCTGATCCTCAGCAGACCAGAGAGAGTATCATGGCACTGGGAAAACTGGCTTTCCACCAGCTGGAGAAAGGAAACCTGATCTTCTATGAGGAAGACCTGAGGGAGTGTGGCATTGATGTCAGAGAAGTGTCAGTGTACTCAGGAGTGTGTACCCAGATCTTCAGAGAGGAGTTTGGTCTTCACCTGGGGAAGGTGTTCAGCTTTGTACATCTGAGTGTTCAGGAGTTTCTGGCTGCTTTATACACGTTTCTCTCCTTCATCAGCAGAAATGTAACAGAACATCAAACCTCTTACCTGTCTGATCTTTTCAGGAAGTCAAACATGTCTGATCTCCTCAGGAGTTCAGTGGACAAGGCCTTACAGAGTGAGAATGGACACCTGGACCTGTTTCTCCGCTTCCTTCTGGGTCTCTCACTGGAGTCCAATCAGACTCTCTTACGAGGCTTAATGCCACAGACAGGAAGCAGATCTCACAGCAAACAGGAAACAGTAGAGTACATCAAGGAGAAGATCAGGGAGAATCTATCTCCAGAGAAATCCATCAATCTGTTCCACTGTCTGAATGAACTGAATGATCATTCACTAGTGCAGGAAGTACAAACTTACCTGAACAGAGGAGCTTACAGACGTCTCAGTGGAATCAGTCTCTCTCCAGCTCAGTGGTCAGCTCTGGTGTTTGTGTTACTGAACTCAGAACAGAAGCTGGATGTGTTTGATTTGTGGAAATATGATCCATCAGATGAAGGTTTTCTGAGGCTGCTGCCAGTGGTCAAAGCCTCCAGAGAAGCTGCGTGAGTATTTTTATTTATAAATGTATTACTGCATGGTTTGTTATTTTACACACGTGGACAAAATTGTTGGTACCCTTCGGTCAATGAAAGAAAAACTCACAATGGTCACAGAAAAAACTTTAATCTGACAAAAGTAACAATAAATAAAAATTCTATGAATGTTAACCAATGAAAGTCAGACATTGCTTTTCAACCATGCTTCAACGGAATTATTTTAAAAAAATAAACTCATGGAACAGGCCTAGACAAAAATGATGGTACTCTTAACTTAATATTTTGTTGCACAACCTTTTGAGGCAATCACTGCAATCAGACGATTCCTGTAACTGTCAGTGAGACTTCTGCACCTCTCAGCAGGTATTCTGGCCCACTCCTCATGAGCAAACTGCTCCAGTTGTTTCCGGTTTGAAGGGTGTCTTTTCCAGACGGCATGTTTCAGCTCCTTCCAAAGATGCTCAATAGGATTGAGGTCAGGGATCATAGAAGGCCACTTTAGAATAGTCCAATGTTTTCCTCTTAGCCATTCTTGGGTGTTTGTAGCTGTGTGTTTTGGGTCATTGTCCTGTTGCAAGACCCATGACCTGCGACTGAGACCAAGCTTTCTGACACTGGCCAGCATATTTCTCTCTAGAATCCCTTGATAGTCTTCAGATTTCATTGTACCCTGCACAGATTTAAGACACCCTGTGCCAGATGCAGCAAAGCAGCCCCAGAACATAACAGAGCCTCCTCCATGTTTCACAGTAGGGACAGTGTTCTTTTCTTGATATGCTTCATTTTCCCATCTCTGAACATAGAGCTGATGTGCCTTGGTAAAAAGTTCCATTTTTGTCTCATCTGTCCATAGAACATTCTCCCAGAAGCTTTGTGGCTTGTCAACATGTAGTTTGGCATATTCCAGTCTAGCTTTTTTATGATTTGTGTCCTCCTTGGTCGTCTCCCATGTAGTCCACTTTGGCTCAAACAACGACGTATGGTGCGATCTGACACTGATGTTCCTTGAGGTTCACCTTGGACCTCTTTAGAAGTCTTTCTGGGCTCTTTTGTTACCCTTCGGATTATCTGTCTCTTTGATTTGTCATCAATTTTCCTCCTGCGACCACGTCCAGGGCGGTTGGCTACAGTCCCATGGACCTTAAATTTTTGAATAATATGTGCAACTGTAGTCACAGGAACATCTAGCTGCTTGGACATGATCTTATAGCCTTTACCTTTATCATGCTTGTCTATAATTTTCTTTCTAATTTCCTGAGACAACTCTTTCCTTTGCTTCCTCTGGTCCATGTTGAGTGTGGTACACACCATATCAACAGACAACACAGTGACTACCTGGAGCCCTATATACAGTATAGGCCCACTGACTGATTACAAGATTGTAGACACCTATGATGCTAATTAGTGGACACACCTTGAATGAACATGTCCCTTTGGTCACATTATTTTCAGTCTTTTCTAGGGGTACCATCATTTTTGTCTAGGCCTGTTCCAAAAGTCTCCTTCAGTCTGCACTACTGCTAAACTTTACCAAGGACTGAGCTCGTCCGCTCAGGCAGCTAACTCAGATGAGTGATGAAGATTTTCTTTCTCTAACACTGACCTGTTTGTAGAGGATGGATTTTAAATGTGACTTTTTATATGAAGACTTTTATTTTGATGGGGTTCATTTTGTTCTTTGCTTATCAAGTGTACAAGCAGGTAAAAAGAGAGAGGATGAATAATGTGTCACAGGTGAGTGTAGTGTCGTGACCGCTGTTATTAAAATGTCCTGTTTTGTTCTACTTGGAGCTCGACAAAGACACCAAACTGTTAATGACCGATCACATTCTTGTTCTTGGATCGTGATTGTTGTTAATCTGTTGTAGTTGAATTATAGACACAGTTTATTGTCTGGTTCACTGCATCAGAAGATGGTGGATGTGGTAAAAACAGACGGTGAACACAAAGACGATTGCACGTGACGGTCGGTCAGGTTTATCACCGTTACTGTTGAAGAGACGTCAGGTTTCGTTCTTTCGAACCTTTCTGTGGATTTTGGAGATTTTAAGCTGTGAACTGTGTTTGTATTTATAAGCAGCTGTAGTTAATCTATATTTTTGTTGTACAACGTTAATAACAGACTGGTTTTGTTCTCTGTTCATCATTAAGTACTGATAAAATATTACACATTGGGCTGAAGGTTTACAGACTCTGAGGTCTGATATCACTTGAGCTCTTATTGGACTGGGAACAAAATACTGAATTGTACCATACTGGAAAGAGTGGAGGTGGATTTTCTTTATTGTATTGAATATGGTCTTGTATTCAGCTTAAGTTGAGTTTTATAACTGAGTTACAGAGGTGAATTAGGTGCTAACTTCTTTTGTCTAGTCCTGGGTTAAAGCACTGACTTGGAAGGTGTATTGTGATTGTATCTGACACATAATTTTTTTAATACTGGGGCTAAAGTGTGTTCCATAAGAGAAGACAATAATGACAGTTAAATTGTTGAAGTTAAATGATGTGTTTTGATTCTGACAGCTACCTTGGAGTCAGACGTCTCACTTACCTTGCTAGGTTTGGGGAGGTTGTGCTGTTCAAAGCTAGTTCCACACTGTGTATTATACAATATACACTACACTCTTCAGGAAGTACCATGTCACTTATAGCCACCTGAAGCCCACCTACACAAATCCTTTAGTGTAACACACAGTAGTGTTGTGTTAGATTTTTACCTACAAGGTGGGTTAGATTTCCCTGCTATGTGTATATTCAGTGTTTTAGATTGAACAAACGAATGTCTGTATGTTGATCCATCTAAAGCTAATACTTGTGTATATACAGTGTCACTCATTTAAAGGTAAGAAGTTTGACTTTGTTTATTTCTGATGCTGTGTGCAGTCGTGCTGATGTGACGTCACTCTGTAAACAGGGAAGGAGCTCAGATTTGAGAAGAAAACCCCACGTTCACTTCTCAGTTGTGGAGGCATGAAAGACATGATCCCATTTACTCTGTGGAGAAAGAAGGGTTCACTAAGTTGTGTTGAAATAGTAACAGTGACATCTGTAGTAAACAGTACAATGTTCTTTCTAATATCCTTTATTTACATTGTTTATGATCGATGAGAGATTTTTACACATCTATATTTCCTAAAATATGTAAATCGTAGTGAATCGTTTATATAATCTTTCTCTTTAGTTAGGATGTGTTTGGATGTATGTGAACACTCCACCTGTACTCAGGTCCACACCAAACACCTGAGCCAGTGTGTGTGTAAAATCAGAGGTCTGGAGGTGACAGATTTGTGCCTGTACGAGCACAGAGAACAACACACACCAACTGTTTGTGTCTCTGTGAAATCCAACATATAACTGAGTGTAAAGTACGACTAGTATTGTCATGTTACCCCAGGTCCACCAAGCTGCCACTGCTGGACCCCTGAGTAAGGCCCTTAACCCTCCGTTGCTCAGTTGTAAGTCACTCTGGATAAGGGTGTCTGCTAAATGCCGTAAATGTAAATGTAAATGTTATTAACTGCTAGTGTACAGCTGTATAATTCTTTATTTTCTGTAATAAAATGGTTTGTAGAAACTTGAACACAGATCAGAGTGTAGTGTTTGTAGGCTGCTCACTCTCACATGTGTGTTATGTACATGACCTAATGGTCTTATAATAAATTGTAGCTGAGAGATTGTGGAGTGCAGAAAGACGTCCCTGCTCCTGTAAATGTGCTGATGTGGTGTCCTGTCCTCTGATTTGTGTGTGTGACACAAACACACTGACATTTCTGTTACATCTTCAACTTTAGCTGGATTATGGCTGTGTTTGTGTGTTTGAGATCAGTGTTCTGATATTTCATCATTTCTCTTCCAGTCTAATTGGGTGTAATCTGACAGAGGAAAGCTGTAGAGTTCTGTCCTCAGTTCTCAGCTCAAACTCCTCCAGTCTGAGAATTCTGGACCTGACTAACAATAAACTGCAGGATTCAGGAGTGAAGCTGCTCTCTGATGGACTGAAGGATCCACACTGTAGACTGGAGATACTGAGGTACACACACACATACACACACACACACCTTTAAATTTTGAGGAATTATTCTAATTATCATATCTTTATTTCTATAGAACCTTTTAAACAGAAATCTTTACAATAGACTATATATACACTGCTCAAAAAAATAAAGGGAACACTTAAAGGCAGGGTCTCTGGTTTTTGAGAAATGCTTCAGAAAACTGAGTCAGGCCGAATAATAAAAAAATCAAAAACAAAATTCAAAACAAACGTGTAGCCAATGAGCAGAAAGGGGCGTGTCTTGTCAATATGGGCGGGGAGAGTGTTCAGTGCGCATGTGTGACATTAGCAGAAAGCGGTTTTAACATTGACATGGAGGATAAAAACAAAGAAAGAAAGAGAAGAAAGACTTACGATAAGGTAAGAAGTAGGACGTGTTAATATAGGATCAGCTTTCCAGCGCTGGAGAGAACTGAAGGAGCAGGAAGTTGGTCACATATTCACAGATTGGAGTTTCCTGAGTCAATAACTCCTGAGCTAAACGCTGTTACTACACAAATAACACCTCTTTTCTATCGTAGTAATGTAGAGACGCAGCTACAACCGTGTTTTGTGTAGTAACAGTGTTTAGCTCAGGAGTTATTGACTCAGGAAACTCCAATCTGTGAATATGTGACCAACTTTACTTAAGACGCCGAGGCGCTTTTTTCCTTCTCGATAGGTGAGTAACGTTGGTTTTGCTTTGTTACACAGAACTAATATATGCCTTTGTCCTTTACATGATTATGCTTGTGTCATTTTTGCTTGTTTGTTTATCTGCAATCGTATTGTTCTTCCCTTCAGCTATGATAAAGACACATTTCTTTCCATTATTTACCTGAGTTAAGTATGTATGTGTGGGCGGAGCTATCAATACAGGGGTGGGACCCATTTGGGTTAGGGGCGTGTTTGTTTTCGTGATTTCAAATGTCGACATTGGCTTTCAAAAATCGGAGACCCCACCTTTAAGCAACACATCCTAGATCTGAATGAATGAAAGTCTTATTAAATACTTTGTTCTTTACATAGTTAAATGTGCTGTCAACAAAATCACACAAAAATTATCAATGAAAATCAAATTTATTAACCCATGGAGGTCTGGATTTGGAGTCACACTCAAAATTGAATTGGAAAAACACACTACAGGCTGATCCAACTTTCATGTAATGTCCTTAAAACAAGGCAAAATGAAGCTCAGTAGTGTGTGTGGCCTCCACATGCCTGTATGACCTCCTTACAACACCTGGGCATGCTCCTGATGATGTGGCAGATGGTCTCCTGAGGGATCTCCTCCTAGACCTGGACTAAAGTATCCGCGAACTCCTGGACAGTCTCTCTCTCTCGTCACCTGGCATTTCAACTGTTCAAACACTTCATCGTTTCTCTTCCAGTCTGTATGGGTGTAATCTGACAGAGGAAAGCTGTAGAGTTCTGTCCTCAGTTCTCAGCTCAAACTCCTCCAGTCTGAGAGAACTGGTCCTGAGTGTCAATGAACTGCAGGATTCAGGAGTGAAGCTGCTCTCTGATGGACTGAAGGATCCACACTGTAGACTGGAGATACTGTGGTACACACACACACACACACACACGCAGACACACACTCACACACGGACATACTGTACACACACACAGAGTTTTAATAAACACTACAACATCCAGTTCTCCTCTGTGGTAACTAATTGTAGTGATCTGATATATTGTCATTGTTGTGTGTGTGAGATGGAGAGTAAATGTACTGTATATAAAGATTTTGTGTATTTCATGTTTTCAATACTAAAACTGAGTGTGTTAAGTGTGAGAAGGTTTTCTTTCTTGTAGGATGTGTGACTGCAGTATTACAGATGAAGGTTGTGCTGCTCTGGCTTCAGCTCTGAGGTCAAACTCCTCATCACACCTGAGAGAACTGAATCTGAACAGTAATAATCCAGGAGAATCAGGAGTGAAGCTGCTCTCTGATCTACTGAAGGATCCACACTGTAAACTGGAGACACTACAGTGAGTTACTGACTTACTGTCTCTTTATTGTATGATATTGAGTAATATTCACTGTGTGCTGTAAAATGTCACATCTAATGTGTGTATTTATGCTTCTGTTGTTCATAAGCAATGTGTTTAAATTTGTCTGTAATTCTGTCCTGTTGTGTTTTTCAGCATTAAGAATAATACACTCACCAGGTCTGGTGTATGACAGGAGTCTCTGCTCAGACCTTTTTTCCAGGATAAAGCAGTTATGGTGGTGAAGCGTTAGAACACGTCCCACATTTCCAGCAGTTTGGGAGCCGAATCATTCATATTCAGATGTAGAAGATCCATAACAATAACTGAAATAGATCAGTGTTACTGTTTCCCAAATGTTTTTGTCACGGCACAGTTTTGATTTATAAAACATCCCACGGCAGACAGCAAACCACTAAGCTTTAAAATTAATTGCACAAACACGCTTCATTGTTTCAGATGGAATATTAAAAGTGGACATAAGCCTACATTAAAATGACATTTAATGTGAAATTTGAGCTTAAGACAGGTAGGAATAAGTTAGTTACTGCTACTACTACAGTTGCTGCTGATAAAACAGCAAATTTTGGCCACATGTCATTGCTGTCCGGCGGAAACCTCGTATTTTTTAAATAATTATGTGTCATCAAAATTGCTATTATGGCTTTATAAATGGTCAGACAAGTGCGTCATTATATTAACATTTTATGTAAACAGCTTCATCTGAGGCAATAAGTGTATCACATTAGTTTTTTTTTTTTTCAACTTACAGGATATAAAGTTTATTGTAATCACTGTTTTTGTTGTTGAATACATGTGGACAATATGTCATGATGTAAAAGGTAAAACAGAACTTAAAACAGTATTGGCTAGTACAACTACTGTACTTGGCTAGTAATTACTGTACTTAAGTAGAAATTTCACCTATCTGTACTTTACTTCGCTATTTAAATTTGTCAACTTTCACTTTTACTCCACTACATTTCCTAGATAAAATGTCTACTTTTACTCCATTATTTTCCACTAAGCGTCTTCGTTACTCGTTACTACAAAATAAAATCAGAAGAAATGTGTGCGACTGCAATAAGGTTTGGCGAATCACTGCTCAAAGACTGCATTACGCAGCTCTGCACGCTCTACGGAGAAGCACAGGCATGCGCAGTCAGAGCTGGAGGCGTTTATCTATAACGTTAATCGGCGGAAAGTCGCAAAGACGGCAACCAAAAGCAGTGAAATTTCACTATTCTTATTACCAGAGTTGTAGCACAAACAAAATATTAATGCAAACAATCCATTCAATACTAAATAAAAATAACATTTATTGATTTGGTCTTTGTCTTGTGAATATTTTTTATTAATGACTGCATTCATTGGACACACAGTTTGTAGAGAATGCACACATACATGAACTGATTTGACTCAAGACCAGCATCATTACATCATGCATAAAATTTTGGTGTCCACTTTTGCCATTTAATAATACCATAACTTTTGGCTTACTATGTAGTCATATAATATATAATATAAAACTCTTCTTGTTTTAAATTCTCACTGAGGGCTAAAACCCCTAAAGATGAGACCCTAGAACCGCCCCTGATCTTATGTCTACCAAAAATCACTGAAGTTTTACTTTTTACTTTTACTTCAAATACTTAAGTACATTAAATATCAGAAAATTACTTTTGATACTTAAGTACAGTAAATATCAGATACTTTAAGACTTTTACTTGAGTAAAATTCTAAAAGGTAACTTTCACTTCTACCAAAGTCTTTTTCTAGTACAATACTTGTACTTTTACTCAAGTATTGCTTTCTAATACTTTATACAACACTGGCCTTTATAGACAGTGTTTTCTGAGTAAAAACGCTGTAACGTTACTTATTCAAACATCGGTTCTTTACTTAACCTACATTTGCACTGCAACCAAACAGAGATCTCCAAACTGCATGCAGCACTTTATTCCAATAGAGGCGGGGCAGAGTTATGAGGTTTGACTGACAGTTTGAGGAGCCAATGTAGTTCCAAGGTTTAGTCCTAAGCTCTCTTAAACACTTTTCATTGCTTAAATGTTTGTAAAAACCCACCTTTAGAGGTAAAGGTTTCAGGATAAGGATGACCGCATTGATTTTTTTTTTTAAATAATTTTTTGTAGAATTTAATACATTTTTATTTTTTGCATTTAATATAGAATTTTTCAATATATATTTATATTGAAAATATAATATATTTTACCCGCCCAGATTGGGCGGGTTCCCGCCCAACGGGACTCCTTTGGTCACGTCCGTACGGTGGCCGGGAAGTGCAAAACAAATTAACAAAACCGAAAACACATTAACAAAACCGAAAACACATTAACAAAACCCAAACCAAATTAACAAAACCAAAAACACATTAACAAAACCCAAACCAAATTAACAAAACCGAAAACACATTAACAAAACCGAAAACACATTAACAAAACCCAAACCAAATTAACAAAACCGAAAACACATTAACAAAACCCAAACCAAATTAACAAAACCCAAACCAAATTAACAAATCAGAAAACACATTAACAAATTCGAAAACACAACGACAAGTCAGACAACCCAGAAACGGTAGTGTATCGTTTTTGAATGGAAACTTACCGATCATTGGACAAGACACCTGTCACTCAAGATATACAGGTATGGAATCTTATGTGTAATGTGTAAAGTTCTCCGTTTAAATAAAGTTCTCCGTTCAAGAAAATAACAGAATTAATCCACAGTAATCCATTCCATCAATCCATTCCAACTTTTCCCTGTGGCAGACTGTTGAACTTCATGTATACTTTGAGTGACAGGTGTCTTGTCCAATCACAAACTATACCAACCGCTTCCGGGTTGTCTGAAATGTCGTTGTGTTTTCTGATTTGTTCATTTGTTTTCTGATTTGTTCATTTGTTTTCTGATTTGTTAATTTGTTTTCTGATTTGTTAATGTGTTTTCTGATTTGTTAATGTGTTTCATGCACCGGTTTAGACAACCCGGTGGTAGGTATAGTTTGTGAATGGAAACTTACCGATCATTGGACAAGACGACTGTCATTAAAGATATAAAGGTGAATGAAAGGTGTCTCGTCCGATGATGGTAAGTTTCCATTCACAAATTATACCAACCTCTTCCGGGTTGTCTGACTTATTAATGTGTTTTCGGTTTTGTTAATTTGGTTTGGGTTTTGTTAATGTGTTTTCGGTTTTGTTAATTTGGTTTGGGTTTTGTTAATGTGTTTTCGGTTTTGTTAATTTGTTTTGCACTTCCCGGCCACCGTACGTCCGACCGGAAAAAAATGCATTGGGCGGGTCTTTAAAATTTGGGCTGGTTTTTGATGCAACAGGCAGGTTTTTATTTTTGACTATAAACAGTATTCTTTATTATTTTTTAATGAAAACTAACTTTAAAATAAATTATATAATGTAGGATGACGTTTAAATTAGGTATGGTTCAGGTTAGCCATTAAGGTTTAGGGGAATCCTGTCCAATCAGACTACAAGCTTGATTGGCGGGTTGTTGTAGGCTAATTCGTTATATCGTCAAAACTGCATTATCATCATCAGTGATCATCATTCATCATCATCATCATGCCAAAGTGGGATAAATATAAAAAGTCCTACAGAAAGGAATGGGAGAGCGACCTGTCTTTAAAAACATGGATTACACCTGTGGTAGGCGATGATATATAGGCATTTTGTAAATACTGTCAATCAGAAATCAGAGCACAGTTAAATGATTTTAAAGAGCATGCTAATACAAAAAAACACAAATCGCTCTGTGCACCAAGTATAAAAACTTTTACTGTGTCAGCGGGAGCAGCAGGGCAGTGTCCGATCAAAGATGACCAAAAACGCCGTGAAATTAGAATCGCTGCCTACATTGCTTCAATAAATGCGGTGGACGATTTGTCAGACATTTTGAAAGATGAGATGGGAACATTCCAAATGCACCGGACAAAGTGTACAGCCATTATCAAATCTGTCCTCGCGCCACACTTCAGAGAAGAACTTGTGGAGGATATTGGGGAGTCTCCATATTCCCTGTATCTCGATGAAAGCACTGACATATCCGTGAACAAACTTCTTTGCATTTGTGTGAAATACCACTCAAAAAAACACAGCAAGTTTGTAAGTACATATCTTGGACTTGTGGAGCTGACAGATGCTGATGCTAAAGCCATATCAGAAACTGTTGTCGCTTTTCTATCACAGAACGGTCTCCAGATTAAAAACATGATGGGCATTGCCACAGATGGTGCCAGCGTAATGGTTGGGAAAAAAACACTCGGTTTTCACCCTACTTAAACAAATACAGCCAAACCTGCAGCTTATTCGCTGTGTTTGCCATTCACTTGACATTGTTGCAAATAAAGCAATGCAGCTTCTTCCAAGCAACATAGAATACATGGTTAGAGAAACCTACAACTGGTTCGCACATTCAGCAAAGCGGCAGTATGAGTACAAGAACATATACGAGACTATCAATAACGGGGGCTGCCCCTTGAAATTAAATAATAAAAAAAAGTTAAATAATAATAATAATTTTAATAATAATAATATAAAAAAAATAATTAGTTGCTAATTAAGCACAAATTTGTAAGTAGCCTACTAATACAAAAAGAAAAGTATAATGAAATGATTTGAGAATTGGCCTATTAGAAAAGAACTGTAGTTCTGACAATAGTAGCACAAGAACAATAAAAAATGTTGTCCCCTTCTGAGGTTTCCGATGTAGACCTTGTGTTTTATTAAAATTATCATTTATATTTAAAAAAAAAAAAAAAAAGATGCACTGGATATACTTGGGGCGAGCCTGGTGCTCTCCAATGTGCGTCTGGTTGTTTAATAAGAAAAAAAAATGTGTGTTTTATTCTATAACAGTTTTAATAACAGTATTTTGGGCTGTTATTTTTTGAAATGGGCGGGTTTTAAGCTGTAGTTGGGCTGGAAATCTTTAGTCCAATCTGGCAACACTGAACATCGATTCCTCTTTCAAAAAGGGGAGGAGACCGAAAGAAACTCTGGGTTTACCGAAGAAAACCTGCTCCGACCAGGTTAGGTTCACAGAGTAAGTTGCTAGGGCAACTGTTACTATGGTAACTGTTGCTATGGTAACTGTTGCTATGGTAACTGTTACTATGGTAACTGTTGCCCTGGTAACTGTTACTATGGTAACTGTTGCTACGGTAACTGTTGCCCTGGTAACTGTTACTATGGTAACTGTTACTATGGTGACCGACTCTTAAGTATAAGTTACCTCTCAGAAACGGGCTTAACTTAACCTGCTTTCTCGGGTTTAACATACCTCCCTTTCTGAAACAAAACCCAGAGTTTCCCTCATTTCAGGGTTAACATACTCAGAGTTTTCACTTAACCTCCTTTCTGAAACAGGCCCCAGACCATTAGATATGCTAAGCTAGTTTATTTACATTGCTGTGTGGCGCCGCGGGAGTGTAGCAGGCGGGAGTAGTGAAAACACGGAATGGTTTAATTTATATGGACTCTAATGAGCCAAGTGGAATGGATTTCAGGAAGCAGGATCGTGGTCAATGCTGTAGATAAAACGCGGAATGGAGTTTAATTTATTAGGGCATTCCTCCATAGACATATACACTAGACCCTTTTACTGTTTGTACATGTAGAGGGCCAAGAAATAAATGTGAAATGTGCATACACATAAAGAAAAATAGGCACCCACAAAATAAAACTGTAGAGACAAACAGTTTGTAACATATACCTGATGTTGTTCTGTGTATTATGGACTCATTAATGTACTTTTGGACTTATCTTTAAATGTTGATTATCTTTGCCCCCTGTAGAGGGCGTCTAGCGCTTCTGAGAAATAGAGGCTGCAGAGCTCAGGTCAGAGTTCATTAAACATTGCAAGAGCTCGCAGCATAAACGTGTCTCTGTTATTTCTCTGCAGTGTTTTACATTCAACTTGCCACTCTGGGTTTCTCTGGCCTAGAGCGGGTAACATACACAATGATGACGTGGCAACGTATGTGCGCGCATTTTAGCAACAGAAGTATGGCGAGAATCGGCAGTAATGCAACACAAAGTTATTTTATCAACTTTTAAAGTGGAGTGGATATGAGACGTTAGCAGATGGCCAAATATACAGTGGCCAGATATATATCATCGCTGTCGGGCGGAATCCTCGTATCTCGAAAACCATTATTTTTCAGGAAATTAAAAAAACGCCGTATTTCTTTGAGTTATTAAACATTGTATCGTTAAAGTTGTTATTATACCTTATATTGCTATCATATACTGTTGTGTACCAACATTAACACAACATTTTCCCAAAGTCACAGTTTATCGGAGATACAAGCTTTATGACTTGGGAGCAGGGAGATACGAGTTTATGCTGTCATTGATAAGAACGGTACGGACACAGACGTCGCTGCTGCCAGCAGTGTTCAATAAAGTCTGCGGTCACATTGAGCCTTTTGACAAGAGAAAAGGCTTCAATAGTTAACCAAAGCTAATGACTGTAGTTACATACATCTTCCTAAACTCTATTTTAAAGGTTTAAGAGCTATAAGTGATGCAATACAAAACACGATAATCTGATTAGGCTGTCTAATAGGTGGAAATTAGTCTAATCTGCTCGCAAACTTGCCTTCGTGGCTCACGGGTTTCTTTCTGCACAGAAGCATTACAGCTATCGATTTTTAACAAAACAGACCTACTCAAATGTATCTAACCTAACTATTTTCACTTGTTAGTGTCCAAAAAACAGTGTTTTACATGCACAGTGCCAAGAGAGGCATTGTCTATAAGTAGGCTGACTTAAAGTCAGTAAAATAATAATAAAAACAATAATTTAATAGTGGTATCCAAAACATTCAATTTAATTATTATATTATAAAAAAACATTTTAAAATGTCAATGAACATGTATAATAAGCAGTAATAAATAGATATTTAAAATACATCAATAACACAGATAAACATCGATAAAATCATAGTTAAAGGGATAATTCACCCAAAAAATAAAATTAATAAAGTTCAAATTATCGTTTCACTACGTTATACGGCATGTTTACGTATAATAACGAGGCAAAAAGCCAGCCAGCTTGCTTAAAGTGATGAGCATGATGGCAAAGGCAGCTACTTGTTGAACATAATGGTTTGCCTTGACATTGTAAGATACAATCCTATCTTATCTGCAATGCACAGGGTTTAGTCCGTGTTGCAGTGGATTGTCTTGCGCTAAATTCCTGTCCTCAGACGAGCACCAGAACTAGCGGGGGTCAAGATTTTTTTTCTTTGAGCCTCACGAAAATCACTTTAGATATCACTTTAAGACGTGTTGATTCGTTGCGACTCTTAATCTTGAGGAGAAATATGCCGCGCAGCTCTCCCGCGGAGTGAAGAAGAGGTGGAGTTACGAAATTTCTCAGACAGTTGAAGTGTCCAATGGAGTTAAGAGATTTGCGTTCAAGCTATTTTCAAGACTTTAGATTGGATAATAACTTGTAAAAAAAACAGACCCACGTGGGGACTGACCAATAGCATCGATATGTGAAAAAATATGAAATTGACCAAATTTGGACATACGAGGTTTCCGCCCGACAGCGACGAAATACGTATGTTAGTATATTATATTAGTGCAACCGTAAACGCAACGCTACCTGACAGCATCTTAAAGCAGTCTAGAGGGTGGTGTAGTGGAAATTTTAAATATCATGTGTTTTATATCATTGTTATGTGCTTTTGCAGTAAATTAAAAAAATGTACATAGAACATTAGGGGAGTTTGTGTGAATGTGCTCGATAAGAACTGAAAATGGAGGGTGCATAAAGATACACACACACACACACACACCTGGGGTACAAATAGGAGAGTAGAATTTGCCTCTACACAGTGAAGATTCAGCTCTCTTTTTTGTCAGTTTAGTAAATGTACATACCCCAACAGATGAAAAAGAAAAGAAAGAATTATTTAATCCTTAAAGAAGTATTTTAAAGAAGTATAAAGAAATAATAATGATGGAGGACTTTAACAGTGTTTTCAGTAAACTCTATATGGCAGATGGGATGGTTTTTAAATCAGATACAGAGAGTAAAGAACTAAAGGATCCAATGAGTGAAAACAACGTGATAGACGTGTGGAGAGAGAGAAACAGAGGAAGAAACTAATTTTCGAGAAGGAATATAGTGAAAAACTCTGTATGCAGGACAAGAATTGACTGTATTTTATTTATAAGAAATGAAGAAAACTTTATAGACAAAATCAGAAATGAAGAAACAAGTTTGAGTATCATAAGTTTTTGTTTTTTACTCTGGATTGTAAAATATATTAAAGTGTGAAGTTGTAGCTGAGAGGATAAAAGGATGTGATCAGTCACAGTTATTGTTATGGATCTTCTACATCTGAATATGAATGATTCAGTTCCCAAACTGCTGGAAATGTGGGACATGTTCTAACGCTTCACCTCCATAACTGCTTTATTCTGGAAAAAAGGTCTGAGGAGAGAATCCTGTCATACACCAGACCAGGTCTGTGTATCATAATTAATGCTGAAAAACACAACAGGACAGAATTACAGACACATTTAAACACATTGCTTATGAACAACAGAAGCATAAATACACACATTAGATGTGACATTTTACAGCACACAGTGAATATTACTCAATATCATACAGTAAAGAGACAGTAAGTCAGTAACTCACAGTAGTGTCTCCAGTTTACAGTGTGGATCCTTCAGTAGATCAGAGAGCAGCTTCACTCCTGATTCTCCTGGATTATTACTGTTCAGATTCAGTTCTCTCAGGTGTGATGAGGAGTTTGACCTCAGAGCTGAAGCCAGAGCAGCACAACCTTTATCTGTAATACTGCAGTAACGAATCCTACAAGAAAGAAAACCTTCTCACACTTAACACACTCAGTTTTAGTATTGAAAACATGTACTACACAAAATCTTTATATACAGTACATTTACTCTCCATCTCACACACACAACAATGACAATATATCAGATAACTACAATTACAGTTACCACAGAGAACTGTTTATTAAAACTCTGTGTGTGTGTGTGTGTGTGTGTGTGAGTGTGTGTCTGCGTGTGTGTGTACCTCAGTATCTCCAGTGTACAGTGTGGATCCTTCAGTCCATCAGAGAGCAGCTTCACTCCTGAATCCTGCAGTTCATTTTGACTCAGGTTCAGTTCTCTCAGTCTGGAGGAATTTGAGCTGAGAACTGAGGACAGAACTCTACAGCTTTCCTCTGTCAGATCACACCGACCCAGACTGGAAGAGAAATGATGAAATATCAGAACACTGATCTCAAACACACAAACACAGCCATAATCCAGCTAAAGTTGAAGATGTGACAGAAACGTCAGTGTGTTTGTGTCACACACACAAATCAGAGGACAGGACACCACATCAGCACATTTACAGGAGCAGGGACATCTTTCTGCACTCCACAATCTCTCAGCTACAATTTATTATAACACCATTAGGTCATGTACATAACACACACATGTGAGAGTGAGCAGCCTACAAACACTACACTCTGATCTGTGTTCAAGTTACAGAAAATAAAGAATTATAGAAATTATTCCCAATTATTCACCCAAATATTTATAAATGAAAATCATGGAAATTGTCAGGGGTTCCTAAACTTTTGCATACGACTTTAATTACAACCCACCAATACTGAGACCATCATCAACTGAAACATTTGTAGAAGTAATTCATTTTGTAACATTACTGATGATCTGAATCCATTGTGAGTTTGTCATAATAAATCAGATATCACAGTAAAACAGCCTTGTGTTATGTTCCATAAATATTATTGGAATAATTCTCATTATAATCAACAAGGTTGTTCACACTGAACATCACGTCGTGACAGTTGTGACAGTTGTTTCACTTGTAAACATGTTTTCAGATGTTCTCTTGTCTGCACTACAGTGGCATGTTACAATCTCACAATGAACCATGTGTTTACATTTGAATCAGTTTGAATAAAAGGATTTTAGTTTTGTTAGGAGTTTAATTTTTAACTCCATGTTCAGCATCAAGTGCTATATTCATGGCAAGAGCAAGAGAATAAACAATAAATAAATAAAAATTTACACATCAATAAACATGTACATGAATATAAGAGTTCCAAAAAAAATAAAAGGATATTCTGAAAAAAGTAAAATATTTCACCTTGAGCAAGATGAGCATCTTTATGAATGTTTTTAATTAATCTGTGCTAAACATTTTTAATCTCAAATGTTACTTATATTTGTTATAAATGTTATACATTTCTCTAAAGTCATTAAAAGGAGACCAGTTCAACAAAAAGTGGTTGAGTACGAGGAGTTCTACATGACTGTCTAATCTTATTTCCTGAAGGTTTTGTAGTTTAACAGATTTAGCTTTACACAGATTATGAAGTCTTTAACTACATCCCATAATAACCTACAGTCCTCCACCAAGTTGCTGTTAAAGCTAATAAATTCCTCAAATTCAGTCATAAACTTTAATAAATATGCTTTTTTCAGTAAGGAGGAGATAAACGTCTATCTGGTGTCTTACTTGGACAAGCTGTTTAAGGAGGCAAAAGAAAAAACCCTTTGTTATCTGAGCTATCAGGATCAAGAGGACATGACTAAAGCTGTGAAAGAGATGTGGAGAAGAGAAAAAAACATCACTTCTCAATAAAGATCTGTGATTAGATGAAAAGAAAGTGTAATCCTTCAAATCTCAGTAACACACCTCAGAGAAACCTGGTTACACACACGATCTGGGCTCATAACAGAGAATATAACAGAAAACACACAAAAAACACCAATAACTTTCACCCAAACTGTGTATTATACAACAAACCACTAAACAGATACAATAAACCCACAGCACCAGTCTTTCTTTAAATGAGACAGTGCTTTTAAACAATATATAAGGTGAGTGGATCCACTACTCAACATAACTGAGGAAGCTGCTGTTCCTCACTAAACTAAACACATATACACACAAACACTAAAGACGAGTCAGAACATGAAAAACACAAACAACAACAAAAATGTAAACTAAATAATAACCCCAGACTGGACTGTGACCAATATGGACCACTCAAGAAGATTCAAGTCCAACAGTGTAAACTAACCAATAACATGTAAGATAGATTGACCTGTGGAATAAACCTAAATATTTGCTTTTTGTCTTTTTTTAAATAAAAATACTGTTGCATTCAGAAATTTAAGTAAATATGTGTCAGTGGGGGCAGCGCTCAACTGGAGCAGTGGTGGCTCAACTGGGGCAGTGGTGGCTCAACTGGGACAGTGGTGGCTCAACTGGGGCAGTGGTGGCTCAACTGGGGCAGTGGTGGCTCAACTGGGACAGTGGTGGCTCAACTGGGGCAGTGGTGGCTCAACTGGGGCAGTGGTGGCTCAACTCTCAACCCTCGCTGCTCCAGGGGCGCTGTATCATAGCTGCCCCTGCAGTCTGACCCCAACCTCCTCAGTTGTGGTATGTGAAGAAAAAAGAATTCCACTGTGCTGTAATGTATATGTGGCGATAATAAAGGCTTCTTTGCCCCGTTCTATTCTATTCTTTGTCTGTGATTTGGAAAAAATGTAAAAGCTATAATTCATTAATACACTGATGTAAAGCAAGAGTTTATACTCATATCTCTGTCTATCTTACTGAAGACCCTAGCAGACCTATTAAGGAGTAAATGCTAAGAAAATTTGCCTTGTGCATTTTGTTGTACAATGATGTGAAATGCTGTAGTAAAGTAAAAGGGATCGTTTACCCAAATATTGTCATTCACATTGATTCACCTTTATGTCATTCAAAACCTGTATATGACTCACCTGTGAAACACAAAAGATATTTTGAAAAGTCTCAATGGATTTGTGTCTATATAATGGAAGTCAGCGGGTGGCTGAAATGACATGAGGGTAATGAAAGAAATGTCATTTTTGGGTGAACTTTCCCCCTAAAGATTATTTCAGCTTTTACCCACTCTCATGTTATTCCAATCCTGTTTGATTTGCTTTCTCCTGCAGAACATGTTTGAACTGTACAACACTGAACCCCATTGACTTTTGTGTCCATTGTACTGTATGGGCACATAACCACTGAGACCATTTCTTAATGTTTTTGTGTTCTACAGAAGAGTTTTATATATAGGTTTTAAATGACACAATGGTGACTAAATGATGAGTTTTATTTTTGGGTGAAATATTCTTTTAAAGGGGTGGTAAAACACGTTTTTTCGAAGGCTTGATTGTGTTTGTGGGGTGCACTGTTATGTGTTCATGCTTCATTTTTTTAAAAATTGCATTATTTTTCATATATTTTACCTTTATTCTACACTGCTCTGTCCCTCCTTGTAAAAAATTTTAGTGAAGATGATCGAGCAGAACCTGTTCAAGAACGGCTGTTAAACGACGTTTCAGAATGTTATGTTTTTTTTGTTGTTGTTGTCTCATACTTTTTAGATACGTTGTTATTTAATTGTACTAATTATAATAGTTGATGTTTAATTTACAACAATAAGTGTTTGTCTATTAACAAAAGTCTATTCAAGAACCTTTTTTATTTAAAAAAAAATATTTTATTAGGTGTACATGTAATAACTGTGCAAAAATGCCAACTGAAGAGGAAAACATCGCTGCAAAGAAATACAGAAGGTAGTGTAATAATAAACAGCTTCTGTTTTTAAAGTTGGAACTGCTCCATCTTTCAGGACAAGCCGTTGGGCGAATCCTGCATTGAACTCGCGAAGATTGTGGAAGCTTTCCTCCGTAAAATGTGCAGCACAGAGAGCGAGATTTGGGTAATAATTATGAGGGACCGAGTTTAAAAAATTTTTTAACAATTGATCCATAACTTCCCCGTCCCTAGGAAGGCTGAACAAAGTGGACCTGCAATCCGGATGAAAATAACAGCGTTTCGTCGGCATCGCAGCAACGACACTCCAGCCTACTAACTGTACCACAACAACTCTTCTCCACAGCAATATAAAATGCCCTCTCCCCCCCTTATTTAATATTCTCGGAGGAGGGGTTTATGTAAATATTGGGCTTAGTGACGTCAGCAACCCTGGAGGAATGTCGTGTATTCCTTACCGGCCGTTTGTAGTCCTTAGAAATGGATTTCTTTAAAAGCAAATACCTCCCTTTGCTTAAAACTTTGAACGTTGTAACTTTGCAGATGTTGTTTATGCTCAAACAGGAACATTACACACTAGCTAAAGTTAGAAAAGTGAAATCGTGTTTTACCACCCCTTTAACACACATAAATTTTGAATAACTGTATCATTGTAATTCTCCTCTGAAGGATACAGATGCACCCAGGACTCAGGACTCGATCCAGAAGACTGTGTTGGGATTGTTTGTTATAAAAGGTTCAAACATTGAAGATTGCCCAGTAGATGTTGGAGTGATATTGGAGGGTGTGAGAGTTCTTGAAGATCTCAACAATGTAGTGTATGTCACAGCCGAGCTGATAGGGCTGATATATGCACTGAACTTGTGCTGCCCAACAGAACTCAGGTACACTTTTGAAGCACTAGAGAAGTTATTTCTGGAGCTAGATGGCAACAAGCGATCTAATAAAGTACAAATGCTGAAGACAAAGCTGCTGTCAGATGTGTTGGAGTAAGGGCTGATCTAATCTAATTTGTCAGTAAACTTTACAGTTTTGTACAGTAATGTTTAATTGTAACTATACAAAGCAAAGCATTTGTGTGTGAACTTGAAATAAAAAACTTTGTGTTAAAGTTGAACTAATTGGATGGAACCACTGTCAATAATCTAAATGAGGTGTTTGAATAAAATGTTCTTATGTTGGTTTAAAGAAAAATATTTGAAGAGTTTTTAAAAGATGAAAACGTGTTCAGACAACTGAAGCATTTTATGTTACAGGAAAGTAATTATACTTATTTGACTGAACATTAATAATTCATGTTAGTTTCCTAATTCAGTTTTGTTGTCAAAACACAAGATTGTGGCACAGATTAAACACAAAGCTTAAATATTAATTAAAACTAATACTGTAAGGTTGTGGTGAACCACTGTCCATAATTTATTTGAGTTTAAAGTATATTTTTTTGAGCATCAGTGATGAAAAGCTCTTTCTTAGCAGCATAAAGAATGGCTTGGAGGGTTGTCATTTAAACTCTGTGAGTGTGTGTGTGCGTGTGTCTGTGTCTGCCTGTGTGTTTGAGTGTGTGTGTGTCTGTGTCTGCCTGTGTGTTTTGAGTGTGTGTGTGTGTGTCTGTGTGTGTGTGTGTGTGTCTGTGTGTGTGTGTGTACCTCAGTTTCTCCAGTGTACAGTGTGGATCCTTCAGTCCATCAGAGAGCAGCTTCACTCCTGAATCCTGCAGTTTATTGTTAGTCAGGTCCAGTTCTCTCAGACTGGAGGAGTTTGAGCTGAGAACTGAGGACAGAACTCTACAGCTTTCCTCTGTCAGATTACACTCACGCAGACTAGAAGAGAAATGATGAAATGTTTGATTTATTTCTCTGATAGTGAACTGAGGTGTTTCCATCAGTGAGAAATAAAGTGTCTACCTGAACACAAGGTTCTAATATCAGGATAAAAATATAAAATGAACATCTGTGTACAGATGTGACAAGTAAGAATGAGCATCACAGAGAAAAGGATCCTGCGATTTCTCGCCACATCACATACATACTTTAGTCGTATATAAATCTTTGTGAACTCCTGTGCAGACACGTTATTCTGTACATCTAAAACATCTAAAATAGTCTGTGTACGTTTTACTCATTTGATGTCCTATTTACGGCCGTAGTAAGTTATGAGGACACAGAGATCCAGACCTCTGTCATTTTTAATTATTAAATGGTCATTTATAATAAACTCTTATTTTTTATATTGTTTATAAATATAATGATTTACACGCTGTTATAATTACATAATGTTTAATACACAACAATACTGAGGTGCAAATATCCATCCATCCATCTTCTACCGCTTATCCGGGGCCGGGTCACGGGGCAGCAGTCTGAGCAGGGACACCCAGACTTCCCTCTCCCCAGACACTTCCTCCAGCTCCTCCGGGGGAATACCGAGGCGTTCCCAGGCCAGCCGAGAGACATAGTCCCTCCAGCGTGTCCTAGGTCTTCCCCGGGGCCTCCTCCCGGTTGGACATGCCCGGAACACCTCCACAGGGAGGCGTCCAGGAGGCATCCGGAACAGATGCCCGAGCCACCTCAGCTGACTCCTCTCGATGTGGAGGAGCAGCGGCTCTACTCTGAGCTCCTCCCGAGTGACCGAGCTCCTCACCCTATCTCTAAGGGAGCGCCCAGCCACCCTGCGGAGGAAACTCATTTCAGCCGCCTGTATCCGGGATCTTGTCCTTTCGGTCATGACCCAAAGCTCATGACCATAGGTGAGGGTAGGAACGTAGATCGACTGGTAAATAGAGAGCTTCGCCTTGTGGCTCAGCTCTTTCTTTACCACAACAGACCGGTATATCAACCGCATCACTGCAGAAGATACACCGATCCGCCTGTCAATCTCCCGCTCCATCCTTCCCTCACTCGTGAACAAGACCCCAAGATACTTAAACTCCTCCAATTGAGGCAGGAGCTTTCCACCAACCTGAAGGGGGCAAGCCACCCTTTTCCGGCTGAGAACCATGGCCTCGGACTTGGAGGTGCTGATTCTCATCCTCGCCGCTTCACACTCGGCTGCAAACCGTCCCAGTGCACGCTGAAGGTCCTGATTTGAAGAAGCCAACAGGACAACATCATCTGCAAAAAGCAGAGACGAAATCCCGTGATCCCCAAACTGGACTCCCGCCGGCCCCCGACTGCGCCTAGAAATCCTGTCCATATAAATAATGAACAGGACCGGTTACAAAGGGCAGCCCTGCCGGAGTCCAACATGCACCGGGAACAAGTCTGACTTACTGCCTTAGCAGAGGGCCCCGGACCCCATACTCCCAGAGCACCCCCCACAGATCACCACGAGGGACACATTCGAATGCCTTCTCCAGATCCACAAAGCACATGTGGACTGGTTGGGCAAACTCCCATGAACCCTCCAGCAACCTGGTGAGGGTATAGAGATGTTCCAGTGTTCCACGACCGGGACGAAACCCGCATTGTTCCTCCTGAATCCGAGGTTCGACTATTGGCCGAATTCTCCTCTCCAGTACCCTGGCATAGACTTTTCCGGGGAGGCTGAGGAGTGTGATCCCCCTGTAGTTGGAACACACCCTCCGGTCCCCCTTCTTAAACAGAGGGACCACCACCCCAGTCTGCCAGTCCAGAGGCACTGTCCCCAGCCGCCACGCGATGTTGCAGAGGCGTGTCAACCAAGACAGCCCCACAACATCCAGAGACTTGAGGTACTCAGGGCGGATCTCATCTCATGAGGTGCAAATATCTACTATCTAATAAGTACCAATAGCATGTAACTATTATTTACACTTAATATTACCAATAAATGCTATAAATCATTAAACTTTAATAATATAAGGAATAATAAAGTTAACAAATAATAAACTTATACCTGTAAACTGGGCTTGATACTGTGGCTAGTGGGTTTCAAAAGGATAAGACTAACTAATCCTACTTGACCAGCTCTGAGCCTCGAACCAACACAAGTCCAGTATGGGAGACAGTGCCTTAATGATACATTCTCTCACACTCTCTGTCTCGCTCTCTCTGTCTCGCTCTCTCTGTCTCGCTCTCTCCGTCTCGCTCTCTCCGTCTCGCTCTCTCCATCTCGCTCTCTCTCTCTCTCTCTCTCTCTCTCAGCATTTCAACAGTATTGTTTTAGGGAAATTATTTTATATGACTAAAGTTGACAATGACATGTTGTGAGATCATGCGTAGAAAAACATGCCCAAAATAAAAACCGTCTCCACACATGAACTTACAACACTTTCAATGGGATGATGCCACCAGCCTCCTGCATCAAGTAAAATGAATCCATCTTTTACACCACGGACAATAAATAACTTTGTAAACTGTATAGACTGAATTATATATCTGTAACGCAGACACTCAGAAGAGTTTTAAACAGCTGATTATTTATTCAGAGCTTCACATTTTAGTTTTTAATATGAAAAACTTACAGAGATCCAGAGTCCCTAGACAATCTGGTCTATACCTGTAGGACAGTGGGTTCTGCGCCCCCTGGGGGATATTGTGTGAAGCACAACACATGTATTTCTATTCTTAAAAATTAGTTCCCTTTCGGAACTCGAGCTGCGTCAAAATGCTATGGGAACGCCCCTGCGTGACCGCGCTCTGAACCACGTGTGTAATCTGACCAAGAGGCGTTGGGACGTGACGTCATCGGCGGGGGACGTTGCGTAAACAGGAAGCTACAAATGGCTGGTAAGCGCTGGTTCAGGTAAGCGCTGTGTTTTTCTGATCGAGTGATGGCTAGCAGACAGAGATTCCGTAAATGTGTTTATCTGTGTCCCCGTTTCATTACCGGGAAGGATTCGCATGATTGGTGTGTTGTTTGCTTGGGAGTGGAGCATGCACAATCGGCTCTAGGGGGAGTCGATTGCTCGCATTGTAGCCGCATGGCTATGCGCATGCTTCGCTTTCAGAGTGTGCTCTTCGAGAAGAGCTCTCTCCCTCGCGGCTCCGGTCCCGCTCTTGCCGAGGCAAAGTGGCGCCGGCGCTCGTGGGGCTCGCAGGCCGATTTAGCAGCGGGATTGGAGTCGGATGAGTCCTCTCCAGCCTCGTCTGAATTGAGCTCCTGCTCTCGAGGAGAAGCAGGCCCGATGGCGTGACATTACATGTCTCTCCCTCCGAGGAAGGAGAGCTGATGGATGATAGCGAGCCCGTGGGCTCCTCACGGCTTGTGGTTTAGATTGGCAGCTGGATTTAGATTGGCCGGTGGAGCAGCAGAGGCAGCGCGCACCCAGTAAGCTGGATGAGCATTTCCTGCGTCCTGTGTCACTTTCTGGCCGCCGGAGCCTGCCGTTTTTTCCCGATCTGCACGCCGAGGTGTCCAGATCCTGGGAACCCCGTACTCAGCGCGCACTTCTCCTAGTCACTCCTCGCTCTACGCGAATGTGGTTGGGGCTAAGGCGTGCGGCTACAGGGCGATGCCGTGTGTGGAAGAGACGCTGGTTAGCTATCTCTCCCCTAGCATAGCATCATCGCTAAAGGCTCCGGTGTTCCCTACTAAGCTGCTACGTGCTACGTCGGCCTTAGTAGGGAAGGCCGCAGGCTGCCTCCACACCATGGGTATGTTGCAGGCATACCAAGCTGACCTGCTAGGTGATTTGGATGAGGGACTTAGCTCCGGGATATTAAGGAGTTGCGTCGCACTGCCGACTTAACCCTTCGGGCCATGAAACACGGCACGGGCCGTTGGTCGGTCCATGGCAGCCCTGGTGGCCACAGAAAGGCATCTGTGGCTCACCTTGTCCGACCTCCCGGACAAGGATCGAGCTGTGCTATTGGATGCACCGATGGCTCCTCCTGGACTGTTTGACGACGCTGTGACGGCGGTAGTGAACAAGTTCCAGGAGTCTAAAAAGCAGTCGGCTGCATTTCAGCAGTACCTCCCTCGGCGATCTCGTGGGGCTGTTCGGCGGCAGCCCCAGCCTGGTCCTTCCGGGCACCGCGAAGCCCAGAAACAGAGCGTTGCCACCCGATCTCCGTGGGCGGGGCCTAAGGGCCCAAGGCGACGCTCTAGGCCCAAGAAGGAGCAGGATGACCTGGGGGTCACCCTCGCCTCCGACAAACGGGCAGTGGTGCGTAGATCCTGCCGGTCTACGGTTGGGGGGATGGGGGACACCTCACGTTACGGTGACCATCCCTCCCCTGCACCACCGGGGCACCAGGCCATTGGTTCTGCCACAAGATGTGCTCCAGAGCAAGGCCCCCTCCAGCGGGCACCTCCCTCCACTTCCGTCCAAAGCCTCGGTACGGATGGGGGAGACCCACCGCCTCTCTTGAGGTGTCAACGGCCACAGTACGTTGCTCCGGCCATTTGGGTCATGGAGGCCGTTCTGCCAGCCCTGCCACAAGGTGTGCCTCAGGGTGCAGATTCCCTCCAGCGGTTCGCTCCCCACCTTTCCACCTAAAGGTTCGTTGTGGGGGGGAGGGTCCGCCGCCTTTCACGAGGCGTTATCAGCTGCAGGGCACGGCCCCAACTGCTCTGAGTGGGTCAGAGGCCAGCCCCGAGGGACTGGGTCCCGTGAGGAACTTTCTGACAGCTTGGGAGGAGCTGCAAGGATTCTCCTGGTGGGTTCTGCGGAGGTCCAGGGACCTTGCACTGTCCCCTCTGGTTCTCTCTCTCTCACCCAGCCCTGTTAGGTCTGGATGCCATGGTGCAGTCGTGGCCGAGGCTATGCCTGTACGCTTCTCCCCCGATCGCACTGCTCCCTGGAGTTCTGGAGAGAGTTCGCCGGGATGGAGTCTGTCTCCTCCTGGTAGCACCTCGATGTCCGGGCAAGCCATGGTTTGCTGATCTGGTGTCCCTACTCAAGGGCCCTCTATGGGAAATTCCCCCCAGGAGGGATCGCCTCTCACAGGCGGGTGGAACCCTGGTGCACCCCCGCCCAGAGCTGTGGAGGCTGTGGCTGTGGCCCCTGAGGGGGCACAGTTCATAGCGGCTGGTCTCTCTACCGAGGTAGTAGAGACCCTTCTCCACTCCAGAGCTTCCTCCACGAGGAGGTCGTACGCCGCACGATGGCAACTGTTTACGTCGTGGTGCGAGCACCATGGCCTGGAACCAGTTAACTGCCCGATCGCTTCAGTTCTGGAGTTCTTACAGGAACAGTTTGCCGCTGGGTTAACCCCCTCGACCCTGAAGGTTTATGTGTCCGCAATCGCGGCATATAGCATCCCGCCGGCGGGGCAGTCGCTGGGTAGGCACCCATTGGTGACACGTTTCCTCCGCGGCGCCCGGAGGCTGAGGCCCGGGACGCGACCCAGAGTGCCTGTCTGGGATCTGGCAGTTGTGCTGGCGGCTCTATCAGAGCCCCCTTCGAGCCATTGACCGAAGTGGCCCTTAGGTTTCTGTCTATTAAGACCACCTTCCTCTTGGCGATTTCCTCCCTGAAGAGGATCGGGGATCTGCAGGCCCTGTCTGTGTCCCCATCTCGCCTGGAGTTTGCCCCTGGCATGGGCAGAGTGTTTCTCTATCCGAAACCTGGGTACATACCTAAGGGGCCTTCGGCCCCCTCACGACCTGTCGTGTTGCAGGCATTCTGCCCTCCTCCGTTTACAGCCCCTGAACAGGAGCGACATAACCGACTGTGTCCAGTGCGATCACTGGTCACTTACCTCCGCAGGTCGAGTCCGTGGAGAAAGTCGGAGCAACTGCGTCGTGTGATTGTGTCGGCTCACGAGTCCTCTGGCTCCCCGCACCGCTCGGGGTCCGAGCTCACTCCAACCGGGGTGTGGCGGCCTCTACGGCCTGGTCCGCTGGAGTGGCACTCCAAGACATCTGTGACACTGCGGGTTGGTCCACCCCGCTGACCTTCGTCAGGTTCTATGACCTTGACCTCAGAGCCACCCCGGGCTCCTCTGTCCTACGTGCAGGTGCCGAGGCCATCACTAAGCAGGGTCTGGTCAGTGTGGAGTGATTGGACACTCGTTCCATTAGCGTTTCGACGCAGCTCAAGTTCCGAAAGGGAACGTCTCTAGGTTACGACCGTAACCCTAGTTCCCTGAGGAACGAGACGCTGCGTCTCCATGCCACACTCCCTGCATCCCTGCGGTGCTTACCTTCTCTCGCAGGAGCTAGCGTCTTGTCCATCTCTCGGCCATTTGTAGCTTACTGTTTACGCGACGTCACCCGCTGATGACGTCACGTCCCAACGCCTATTGGTCAGATTACACACGTGGTTCAGAGCGCGGTCACGCAGTGGCGTTCCCATAGCGTTTCGAGAACTAGGGTTACAGTCGTAACCTAGAGACGATACGCGTGAAATCGTGTTTCTGCACAAAAAGACATGCATTCTTAATAGCCACATCTGTATAAACTTGGACAGATCTATGTGTCTCAGCTCATATGAGACGATGTATTTAACTTTCTGAAACAGGATAATGTGCTGAAACTCATATTTGACTCATATTTCTGGTTCACTGAAGTCCCTCCTGTGTAAAATACTTGAGTGTGAATGAGAGAGGTAGACCTACTGATTCTGAACAAACTGTTAATTGTTGTTCCTGAATGATCTCGGTGAACGAAACTCGGTGATCTGCTGACTCACTGATGTGGTTCATTCAGTTCACCACAAGAAGAGAAACAGGGTGGAGCAGTGCATTTAAAAAGGATGTAGCACTAAGACAAGCCTTATATGTTGTTGTGTTCTTCGCAGCATAATCCACTATACATAAATGTGTAACAATGACTGATGGCTGTTTATTATAACATTGTTCCACTGAAAAGTACTTCATACATAATAAGTAAAAATGTGTCTTTTACCACATTACATTCATAAAATCATTCATGATCACTCACTCAAAACTAACCTAAAACTAGACTGAAATATCTTCATAATAAATACACATGAACTTTTATTATGAACTGTGTGAATGAAACAATGACGTACTCATAATATCTTAAAAGACTCACTGATGTAGTTTAATTATATAATTTTGATGAAGAGAATCAAATGATGTGAGTCACTGGGATGAATGGAAATGAGCAGCTCTAGTTCTGGTACTGAGTTGGAGCTTTGGGGAAAACAGCATCATATAATACCATTTCTGTACAAGTCCAGGTTTATCAGAGCTTTATCTCTTAATGATCTTCTCAATGTTCTATTTTCTGCTTGATTTTTCATGTCTAATGACTTTAATATTGTGCTGTATATACATATATACAGTATATATATATTCTACGGTGTGTGTGTGTGTGTGTGTTTGTGTGTGTGTGTGTGTGTGTGTGTGTACCTCAGTATCTCCAGTGTACAGTGTGGATCCTTCAGTCCATCAGAGAGCAGCTTCACTCCTGAATCCTGCAGTTTATTGTTAGTCAGGTCCAGTTCTCTCAGACTGGAGGAGTTTGAGCTGAGAACTGAGGACAGAACTCTACAGCTTTCCTCTGTCAGATTACAGTCAATTAGACTGGAAGAGAAATTATGAAATATCAGAACACTGATCTCAAACACACAAACACAGCCATAATCCAGCTAAAGTTGAAGAAATGTCAGTGTGTTTGTGTCACACACACAAATCAGAGGACAGGACACCACATCAGCACATTTACAGGAGCAGGGACGTCTTTCTGCACTCCACAATCTCTCAGCTACAATTTATTATAACACCTAATGAATGACTCCTAAAAAATATAGATGTGTAAAAATATATCATCTATCATAAACAATGTAAATAAAGGATATTAGAAAGAACATTGTACTGTTTACTACAGATGTCACTGTTACTATTTCAACACAACTTTAGTGAACCCTTCTTTCTCCACAGAGTAAATGGGATCATGTCTTTCATGCCTCCACAACTGAGAAGTGAACGTGGGGTTTTCTTCTCAAATCTGAGCTCCTTCCCTGTTTACAGAGTGACGTCACATCAGCACGACTGCACACAGCATCAGAAATAAACAAAGTCAAACTTCTTACCTTTAAATGAGTCACACTGTATATACACAAGTATTAGCTTTAGATGGATCAACATACAGACAGATTCGTTTGTTCAATCTAAAACACTGAATATACACATAGCAGGAAATCTAACCCACCTTGTAGGTAAAAATCTAACACAACACTACTGTGTGTTACACTAAAGGATTTGTGTAGGTGGGCTTCAGGTGGCTATAAGTGACATGGTACTTCCTGAAGAGTGTAGTGTATATTGTATAATACACAGTGTGGAACTAGCTTTGAACAGCACAACCTCCACAAACCTAGCAAGGTAAGTGAGACGTCCGACTCCAAGGTAGCTGTCAGAATCAAAACACATCATTTAACTTCAACAATTTAACTGTCATTATTGTCTTCTCTTATGGAACACACTTTAGCCCCAGTATTAAAAAAATTATGTGTCAGATACAATCACAATACACCTTCCAAGTCAGTGCTTTAACCCAGGACTAGACAAAAGAAGTTAGCACCTAATTCACCTCTGTAACTCAGTTATAAAACTCAACTTAAGCTGAATACGAGACCATATTCAATACAATAAAGAAAATCCACCTCCACTCTTTCCAGTATGGTACAATTCAGTATTTTCTTCCCAGTCCAATAAGAGCTCAAGTGATATCAGACCTCAGAGTCTGTAAACCTTTAGTCCAATGTGTAATATTTTATCAGTACTTAATGATGAACAGAGAACAAAACCAGTCTGTTATTAACGTTGTACAACAAAAATATAGATTAACTACAGCTGCTTATAAATACAAATACAGTTCACAGCTTAAAATCTCCAAAATCCACAGAAAGGTTCGAAAGAACGAAACCTGACGTCTCTTCAACAGTAACGTGATAAACCTGACCGACCGTCACGTGCAACCGTCTTTGTGTTCACCGTCTGTTTTTACCACATCCACCATCTTCTGATGCAGTGAACCAGACAATAAACTGTGTCTATAATTCAACTACAACAGATTAACAACAATCACGACCCAAGAACAAGAATGTGATCGGTCATTAACAGTTTGGTGTCTTTGTCGGGCTCCAAGTAGAACAAAACAGGACATTTTAATAACAGCGGTCACGACACTACACTCACCTGTGACACATTATTCATCCTCTCTCTTTTTACCTGCTTGTACACTTGATAAGCAAAGAACAAAATGAACCCCATCAAAATAAAAGTCTTCATATAAAAAGTCACATTTAAAATCCATCCTCTACAAACAGGTCAGTGTTAGAGAAAGAAAATCTTCATCACTCATCTGAGTTAGCTGCCTAGCTTGTTTCTAACATAATAAGAAGATAAAGCTGAACATTTTCCCACTTCGTCTGTCCAATGTGTCGAGGTCCAAAATGATGATTGATGTTTTATTTACCTCGAGCTCAGTCCTCGGTAAAGTTTAGCAGTAATGCAGACTGAAGGAGACTTTTGTTTTTCATTCATATTGGGGTCAATTTTTAAAAAGCGTTTATGTTTTATTTTAATTAGAAAGAAGAATTGAGTAAAAAAGCCATGACAGAGTGAATCTCCCCACAACACTGTGTCACACACAACAAAAGATGAGGAACTTAAACATAAAGAGATACTTGAAGGACATTAGAGTGTTTTAATATTTACTTTTTATATTTTCTATCCATATTGATCCCATTTTGTCAGTCTGATGTTTTTCTCGTCTGTGAGAGTTTTGTTAAATGTCACTTTCAAAATAAACAGAAAAGAAAAAGTCTTTCACTGGTGTTTAGTTCAGAAATGTCTTTAGTTCTTAAACGCATGCAGTTATTTTGTATAGATGTTTTTACATCAGTTTTAGAGAACACTAAATGTTTCATGATTCATATATAAAAGCTATAAAATGACTCATATGATGTTATAAGATTTTGTCCATGTGGCCCAGCCCTCAGTTCAGATATAACATGTTAGTGTAAAAAGTGAAACAATCTTCTGTAAAAGTACCAGAGGTTTGTTTAAAGATGATTAGAGGAACTATTAACTAACATTAATCCAAACAGTGCAGTTCAGTGTTACATTAAAATAATAAACCATGTAGTAATACATATAAATACATCATTTATAAATAATAATACTCACACAGCTTTTCTGGAGGATTTGACCACTGGCAGCAGCCTCAGAAGACCTTCATCTGATGGATAATATTTACTCAAATAAAACTCATCCAGCTTCTGTTCTGAGGTCAGTAACACAAACACCAGAGCTGAACACTGAGCTGGAGAGAGACTGATTCCACTGAGATGTCTGTGACCTCCTCTGTTCACATAAGTTTGTACTTCCTGCACTAGTGAATGATCATTCAGTTCATTCAGACAGTGGAACAGATTGATGGATTTCTCTGGAGATGGATTCTCCCTGATCTTCTCCTTGATGTACTCCACTGTTTCCTGTTTGCTGTGAGATCTGCTTCCTGTCTGTGGCATTAAGTCTCGTAAGAGAGTCTGATTGGACTCCAGTGAGAGACCCAGAAGGAAGCGGAGGAACAGGTCCAGGTGTCCATTCTCACTCTGTAAGGCCTTGTCCACTGAACTCCTGAGGAGATCAGACATGTTTGGATTTCTGAAGAAATTAAAAATCATTCTGCTGTTGTATACTAAAAAAGATCCTGTGCTTTGCTCCATAAGCACATTTGTCTTTCTAAAAATGAAGTAGAAAAATACATATAAAGCAGCCAGAAACTCCTGCACACTCAGATGTACAAAGCTGAACACCTTCTCTAGGTGAAGCCCAAACTCCTCTCTGAAGATCTGGGTACACACTCCTGAGTACACTGACACATCTCTGACATCAATGCCACACTCCCTCAGGTCTTCCTCATAGAAGATCAGGTTTCCTTTCTCCAGCTGGTGGAAAGCCAGTTTTCCCAGTGCCATGATACTCTCTCTGGTCTGCTGAGGATCAGGGTCACATTTCTGATGGTACTTTTGGTTCTTGTGTTTGACCTGAAAGATCAGGAAGTGTGTGAACATTTGAGTCAGAGTCTTGGGGATCTCTCCACCCTCTGCTTCACCCAACATTCTCTCTAGAACAGTGGCTGAGATCCAGCAGAAGACGGATGTGGCACATGATGTAGAGGCTTCTTGAAGACTTCAGGTGTGTGATGATGTTATTGGCCAGGCTCTGGTCACTGATCCTCTTCCTGAAGTACTCCTCTTTCTGAGGATCACTGAAGCCTCGTACCTCTGTTACCTGGTCTACACACTCAGGAGGGATCTGATTGGCTGCTCCTGGTCTTGTGGTTATCCAGAGGAGAGCAGAGGGAAGCAGATACCCCTTGATGAGGTTCGTCAGCAGCACATCCACTGAGGCTGACTCTGTCACATCACACAACATCTCATTCTTCTGGAAATTTAGAGGAAGTCGACACTCATCCAGACCATCAAAGATCAACACCACTTTGTAGGAGTCACAATCTATTGATTCTAGTTTTCTTTTTTCTGGGGAAAAATGATGAAGAAGATTCATGAGACTGAGATTTTGCTGCTTCATCAGATTCAGCTCTCTAAATGGAAGTGGAAACATGAAGGTGACGTCCTGATTTGCTTTTCCTTCAGCCCAGTCCAGAATGAACTTCTGCACAGAGACTGTTTTTCCAATTCCAGCAACTCCTTTAGTCAGCACAGTTCTGATGGACTTGTCTTTAAAGAGATCATTACATTTGATGGGTGTCTCCTGTGTTGCTGGTCTCCTGGACATGGTCTCAATCTGTCTCACCTCATGTTCATTATTGACGTCTCCACTCCAACCCTCTGTGATGTAGAGCTCTGTGTAGATCTCATTCAGAAGTGTTGAGCTTCCAGGCTATGAGATTCCTTCATTAATTCTTTCAAACTTCTCTCTCAGCTTGGACTTAAACTTTGGCTGAGACACAGAGGAGAGTTCTAATAAACAAAGTAATAACATGTTTTAATGTAAAATCACTGAGCTCAATAAAAAATGTAAATTTATTTCAGTTCCTGCTGTTTGTTCCTGATTGATGTAATAAATATTACTGAAGGATCAGGACCATTGTACAGAGTAACCACAAGCTGGACCATGAACAGAACAGAAAAGCAGCAGATTTACATGATATTAAAATTACATTTAAAACTAAAAGTGTTCATATCTAAAACTATTTCCTCTCTCGAAAGTGAACCTGATGGAATAAAGTCATGACTCAGAGCTCTTACTGTTGTGCAGTGTGTTAGCGAGATCTGTGTGGTTCATGTTCTTCAGGACGTGCAGTGTGATCTTCAGCGCTCCCTCTGTGACACTGTGCAGATCCTCCTCATCCTCCACCTCCCTCTCAGTGCATGCTGGGTAATCTGGACTCAGGAGCTTCCTAAAGCTCTTCAGCTCATTCTTTATCAGAGTGATGACTTTGTGTTCCAGCTCCTGGTTAGAAACACACAGGAACAGATCTAAATATGATCATATTAGTGACAGATGCTTTTAATTTATAAAAAAAAAAGTAGAAGTCTCTTTTTATTATCACATTTAAACTTAGAACTGAAATTCTGATTACTCATATAACTGATTACCCATAATGCTGCTGCACATCAAGTCATTACAAAGGATCGTAAAACACACTAAAACACACACACTAAAACACACTAAAACACACACACTAAAACACACTAACACACACACACTAAAACACACTAACACACACACTAACACACACACACACTAACACACACACACACCCACTAACACACCAACACACACACACACACACACACACACACACACACCTTGAATATGGAGTCCAGATGATTTCTGCTGATGTTTGATTTCTTCTTTTGTGGTCTGTGAACAAACAAAACACATCATGTGATATGGACGTATTGGACGTATATGGATGTATTCATAGCTGCACAAATCACACACTAATAAATACAGACACAGATATTTAACACTGCACAGTTTAGTGTTTTACTGCTTCAACACCTGATAAAGCTCATGAAGGGCTTCATAATGAGACGAGTGAGTTTGATCAGGTGGAACACTGCTGTAAAACACCTCACTATACTGACCTCACATCAGTAGAACTGTCTCTGGCTCTGAAGTTAAATAGAGGATCCATTGACCAGTCACTCTTCATGGACACACAGCTGGGTTCTGGTGAGTCTGATCTCTTTCTCTCCATCATTCTAGAATTACAACAGAAATATCAGCAATAATTAATACTCTGCTGTCTCAGCACTGTTAAACAATGTGTTCATCATTAAACACCAATAATTCCATCTTTTTAGTTCAGATCCAGTCTGTACACTTATTCAAACAGGAGACAGGCCTCATAAGTCAGGAATTACACTGATATCAGGAGTCCCAATCACAGCTAACTGACTCAGCTGGGTCTTAAGTAGCACCAAAACATTGCTGGTCTAGACTTAAGAACCGCTTGTGTCAGGGGCTGTGGGTGGGGCTGAGCTACTGTTAGTGCATTTGATAATATACCAATGTTTAATACACTTTTACTTTACCGCAATATGATACATTATCAGCACACATGATAGTAGGTAGCTACATGCTAAGGCTAACCTTTTTTTCTGTGTTAATGATAAAATAATGTTATGTATTTTCTCGATTACAACCTTTGTTTATATAGATTACATGGAGCTGCACGTACACGTTGGATTCGCCGCGTTTAAATGCTACTGTAGGTTCACAAAGCCATGAGCATTAACAGTAAAGTAAAATCCACCATTGTTGATGTTGTGTTTGTTTTTGCCGCTGCTGTGCTAACGTTGCTGTGTAACGTGACACGTATACAGTGACGTCAGACTCGGCTCTGTGACGGCTCTCTAGCCGATGGAAAGGCAAACCGGTTCTTAGAAGGATCACCAGTGGAACCAACTTTGAACCAGCACCCGGTTCTTTTTGGTGGAAAAGGGGTATTAAAGCACTTTTCCTCACTGCCAGTCCGAGAGCTGCAGCACTGCACAGTTTAGTGTTTTACTGCTTCAACACCTGATAAAGCTCATGAAGGGCTTCATAATGAGACGAGTGAGTTTGATCAGGTGGAACACTGCTGTAAAACACCTCACTATACTGACCTCACATCAGTAGAACTGTCTCTGTCTCTGAAGTTAAATAGAGGATCCATTGACCAGTCACTCTTCATGGACACACAGCTGGGTTCTGGTGAGTCTGATCTCTTTCCCTCCATCATTCTAGAATTACAACAGAAATATCAGCAATAATTAATACTCTGCTGTCTCAGCACTGTTAAACAATGTGTTCATCATTAAACACCAATAATTCCATCTTTTTAATTCAGATCCAGTCTGTACACTTATTCAAACAGGAGACAGGCCTCATAAGTCAGGAATTACACTGATATCAGGAGTCCCAATCACAGCTAACTGACTCAGCTGGGTCTTAAAGCCTGTAGAGTTCACTGACACAAAGCTATGCTGCTCTTATGCTCCACATTACACAGTCCTTTTTACTCTTCACTCAGTGAATGATTTGTCTAAACTGTTCTTAGATCAGATCAGTGATATATTCACTGCTATTAAACACCTTAAAGCAAAGTTGAGTTCCTGTGTTAACTAGTGAGTGTTTAGAGATACAGATGTGTTCCCATGAGACGGTGTGTATTTACAACCCAGTCTCATGGCAGTTCGTCACATAGGTCACAAAATGTAATCTATTTGATTCGTGTTCGTGGAGACGGAGCTCCTTTTTGTACGTGTCACAAAGCACGGACTTTCAATCTAATGTATTTCAATAGGAAGCATCTTGTCTGCACCAGGTTTTTCTTTCTGCCACTCGGAAGCATTGTTTTTGCTCATTTGTTATTCATTTTTAAACTTTAAGCACTACATTACTCAACATTTAACCAGGAGATTTTATCCTTGTTTTTATTGCTTTATATTCTGTAGGGTAAACATTGTGCTATGGTTTCTTTTCTGAGAATCTATTTGGTGTGTTAAATCGGACAGTAAACTAAATACATTACCCATGAGTCTTATCTACTTTTACTATGTTGAAGTAACTAAAACAACCTGATGACCCACCGCCGATTCTCTTTTAATGACATCCTCATCTTTCTTTCAACACATAAACATGAAAGTGTGTTTGATAATTCAACAATACGATGTCATGGCGGTCAGAGTATATTCTGGCAAACAGTTTCCCTATTGCGTTTCGCAATCGGCTTAGCAAACTGTAGCACACACCGTTTACCAACACACGATGCGTATCAACACGCTATCAAGTTATAAAACAACCTGTGTACATTAAAGTACAAACAAAACACCTTTTGTACCCACAAAACTCTTCTGCATCTAGTGTCACTTCAGTGTGTTTATATATTAGAGCTTTAGATACTCACTGTGTTTTTACTCCTGACATCTTTTATTTTTCATGCGTCACAAAATGGAGCTGCTGACTTTCACTTTCATTTATACTGCAGAGGGGGGAAGGGCAGACACACACTTCTCGCGCTCAAGATGTGGTGCTGGTTTGTTTGTATATACATTTACATTTACACCATTTAGCAGACACCCTTATCCAGAGTGACTTACACACAATGATTAAAACTGGCTCTATTACAAAGAACAAAACAATCCATATAAAGTTCATCCTATAAATCATCATTATAGTGCAAAACATTTCAATTTAGATTTACAGAATGATACTTGACAATCCATAGTGTGACAAAGAGTAAGACTATAATATGATGTAGAATATTTACTGTAAATGTCCAGCATAGTGTTTTTGTATTCTTACTTTTTGATCAGATATTTCTGTGCATGAGTAGTGTGTCTTGTCTAATACATTTTGATTTATGTTTTTTTTACTTTACATTTACAATTGAGTAAATGTCCCTAAACTTACCTCAATATTTTATCAGTACAATCTCCATTCTAGCCAAAGATATAGCACTTTCACTTGTCTTCACATCTTAAACGCTGCTTTTTACAAGATACAGTTCTGCAAACTGCAAAATTCATGTTTTAGTACAAATCTAATGAAAGAAGTACAGCCCAGTATAGGTTTTCACACACACCTTCAAAATTAGAAATCGAGTGTTGATTTTCATGTGTGAGGTTTTGCACTTGCCATGCTATACTGTGCTTATCACCAACTCGCAGCTTCAGAAAGTTTCTAGGTATCAATAAAAACATTTTAAGTTTGGACATTTTAAACATTATGCCTTCTGTTTAAAAGTGGTTCCATGGTATGTGGGCTTACCTCCAGTTTCACAGAACTTTACGTTCATACAATGTTTCCTTTCCCAATGGATTTACAATTAAAATGCTTTACCTGGTCATGCAGACGATCTTTCAAAAAGGGGACACGATCCAATATTACAAATATTTTGTAAGTATTCAATAAAAAATTCAATCGAAAAAAAGATTTGAGATTACATAGTTTATCACACATACCACAAGCATCCAGTGTGATCCAAAGTTAACAGCGTGCAACCAAATATCCTCTAAAGGAGATTTCATCTGTGGGATGATCATTTGACTTGCATCATGTAGTTACATGTTATGTATTATGTCATGGTTATGTAATTACCATCAACTTTTGGTTTACTTAAATACCTTTATCAGACATCCAAAAAGGCCAGAAAATAGAGAAGTTGACCCAGATACTCACAGCAGATGCACTGGTTTCTGTTAAAAATAAACAAAGCAGTAAGAATTCTGAAAAATTACAGGATCCTTTTAAAAGTACACTGACACTTTGCACACCTTTTGCTTTTAAACTGGACGGTGTAGGTATACATCAATGACCGGTGAAGAGAAAATGTTAAACAACCTATTTGTACTTTAAACCACAAGTAGGCTAATTTTAGTCTCACTTACTTCATCTGACAGCCACTCAGACGCTTGCAGCATGCAAAGAGAATTGTAAAACAGCTTATAAGGTCCCACAACTGCTTCAACCTGCCCATTTTTTCGTTCAAAGCCGACAGCTTTAGCACTAAAGGAACATTTAGCAAAGTCAGTATTTTTACAAAATAGGCCATTACATATAGTTAACTCAACAGGGCCAACAGGCCAACAGAAAATGAACTATTTCCAAATCCTGATAGCTTTAAAAATTTGAGTCTTGTGGCCATTTTAGGTGTCAAATGTGGCCGGCCAGCATTTCTAGCTCCAGAGAAATCAAAAATGGGAAACACTGGTAAAGATTAATAAGCAAAACAGTCTGCATCAATTTGCACAAACAGGGTCATAGATGTATTGTGCAGCACATGAATTTAGAAAATTTCTGAGATAGCTTGTGCTTAAATCATGATCCAGGTATTATTAAATGAAAATATTAACATTTAAAATAATGTTATAATGGTTTATTCTAATAGTCCCACCCCTTGTTTCTAACTTGTGACCAACAGATTAGTTCTGTAACTGGGAAAACCAAACCTGTCAAGCCAGCTTATGCAAATAACAAACTGGTGGAATAGGCATCTTTAAAAAATATATATTTTGAGAATGCAAAACAATTGCTAAAATCCCATTACAACTAATTTTTGTACTTTTAAAAACCACTCACTTCATTAACAACTTCTCATCCTTGATCGCTCAGTATTCTTTTAGGGCAGCCATGTCTGTAGATAATAGAACAAAGTTGTTTTCCAACTTCAGCTGCAGTTTTGGTTTTCAATGTGAAGGCCTCAACCCACTTTGAGATGTAGTACACTCAAAAAAATGAAACACGGCTGTTGTTGGTTCAGAGAATATAAATAAATTTGGATTATATAATTGTCTTAAATTTGTGAATAATTTTTTTTTGTTTTGACAAAATTATTTAAAAAAAGTAATTTTCAAATTTACACAATTCACTTACGTTAAATGAATGAAACAAAGTTGTGTTGCTTCTGCAGTACCGCACGTTGAGCAGCAGATGGCGCACATGCGCAGATAGAACGCACATGGTTCAATTTTCTCTAATGATTAACGCCATTTTGAAAGTTAAGATAAAGTTCATGAGGTGGTACTTATGTTTCCTCAATGATGTTACACTGTTGGCTTGTTACAGTACATTTGTTCCAGGACTGACCATGTTACACTTTTTTCATTATTGATCTCGTTTTAAATAAATGCTTTATTTTTTCCCAATTTAAAGGAGACACAGACTGCAAGAGAAACTTTTCACCCACCTAATTTCATTTATAGGCAATGCTTTTATTTTTTGTATTTTACAGTCTGCTTTTAATAATAAGAAAACAGAAAGCAGTTTTAAAGATACAGATTTTGAACCAATAATGTTTATTGGACATTTGTAAAAGGTATGTTCTTGAATACATTAAGTGCATTTACAGTGTATTTGTTTTACTTAAAATAGTAAGAGAAAACAGTGAGAAAACAGAGAGACAGTACTGAGTTTTGCACAAGATTTTTCACATATTATTCTTGTTAAAAATGTGTAGAATTAAACCCTACAGTATGTTTAAGTTGCAATAGGAGAAAACAGTGAGACGCTGTTTACCCCGATTGTATCTGATGATCTATGATGTGACAGGGAAAAAAACAACAAAAAAGCAGGAACAAACCTTTTCAGCCAGGCCCTTCACTCTGCTCTCACTTGGCTATGTCCCTTGAAGTACACTAAATACTACGGACTTATGGATTCATTTTGTTTGTAGATTCCGAAGCAATTAATAAGGAAATTAAAAATTGACCCATGCTTTTTTGCTTAAAGGTGAAAACCCAACTTTATGTATGTTTTGTAAGATTCCCTTATCTGTCAAACATATTTTATTAGATTGTCCTGGACTTAACACAAGCAGAATGCTCTTTTATCAAGTTAATTCACTTAAGGACATATTTAATGAGATTATACACTTTAAATGTTTAAATGAACATGTATAGTCACACCATTGTAGCAGTGTTACATGCAGTAGGCTATAAGGTAAGTAGTGATTGTTCATTTGAACTTTACTCAAGTGGAAGAATGTAAGTAATAAACTTACACCTACTAGCACTATGCATTATATTGTGAAAAAGTAGATTATCTTAATATCAAAACCTTAAACTTTTCTCTGGACTCAATGATAAATACACGTCTGACCGTTGTAACAAACCAAAAAAACTAGAAAATGGCATTCATGACGATTTATGGTGATTTTATTTACATTGACGCTGTGGCGGCTCAGTTGACGCATACGTTCCAATGAACTGCCTTAGCCAAGGCAACGTCTAGGTGTAGATATCTATGGGAGTGGCTTTGACACACTGCATGTAGACAACTTTAACTGTTTATATATAATTACACACTCATGTTGTATTTAAAATGCGTTTATGTACTGTACATATATACAAATATAATGGTATTGACTGATAAAGTTATGGACCTAATGTAGAGACGATAAATGTGTTGTATTATACACCAAGCTGTGAGTTTATCTGAATCACTGTACATTTAGTGGCTTCAGGGGCAGTTGGTGGACCAAGCGGTTAAGGCTCTGGGTTGTGTATAGGCGCTGTGTCATGGCTGACCGTGCGCTCTGACTCCAACTTCTAAAAAGTTGGGATAGGTGACAAAAGAATTTCACTGTGCTGTAATGTAAATGTGACAAAAATAAAGGCTTCTTCTTATGCTTAGTATTGGACCCCTTTTAAAAAGAGAACTCCAACAAGCGAATATTTGTCTGGCTCATTTTGTTCTGTAGTGCTGTAACTCTTCTTTCTGACAGTGTTTAGAATTTAAAGTACATAAAAACAGTGGAATGAAACAAAATAAATAAAACACAATGTGGTATCCTCAGTTCCTCGGTCTCCTCCGAACTGTCCCAATAATTCACATCAGCAATCCAGAGTCTTGCAGTCCTGCTTTAGAGTCAGCTTTGTTGCTGCATGTCTCATCTTTCAGAATCATTGTAGTGACTGTTGCACATAATTATTGACCCACTTGGTGTGCCGTGCTCCCTTTGTGTAGATCAGAGTGTGTCATCGTAAACCAAGTGTGGATGTGAATATTGCATGTGACACCTGCATTGTCTCTGTAAAGCTGAAAAGCAGAAGAATAAGAGCTTTAATAATGGCTCAACTGTAAGCACTGCAATGTAACACCGGTACTGTAATTTCATAGAGTGTGCAGAAAAATAAAAGTCCTTTCAACTATCATTTTCTGAAATAAATACACATCGTTAGAAATTCACCTGATTCTAGGGATGGGGTGGGGTGGGGTGTGAATATTTATGCAATCACAAGTTTTTTATTTTCTATTTGTAAAAACAAATTGAAACCCAAACTGATTTCCACCACTTTAGTATTATGAGCCATTTGCTGCAGATTTATGGCATAAAATCACAGTTAAGTGTGTTTAATTTTCAGACTTTAACTCTACAAAATTTGCAAAGGGGTGTGAATACTTATGCACAGCACTTTAAATAAAACTCAGAGCAGAACACGACACTATAATGCATTTTATACTCTACTGTAACCTCATAACCTTCTTATAAACTTGAAAATATTGAGATTTGATTATTTAAATCATGCTTTATTACTGATTACTTCCATTTTTTTGTTGATTTTATTGTGTTTGTGTGTTTATGTGTTGAGTAAATAAGCAGATCACAGTGTCAAGGTGAGAAATAAAAAAAAATAAATATATAAAAGTGTTTTCCATTGCAGGAAATTCAGTAACAGAATGAAGATCTCAAATGTTTGATTGACTCTATGGTTATCTAAAGCATGTATACACAACCTTGCAGCTCTCTGAGGACAAGACAGCTGCTGTGCCTGTACCCCCCCCCCCCCACACACACACACACAGACACACACACACACACTCTCCTCTTGGCCTGCTCACTTAGGAAAGTGCTGACAGCTCAATGCAAACAATACCAGCGAGGCTCTCCTGTGCTGTGAGTGTGTGTGAGTGAGAGTGTGTGTGTGTGTGTGTGTGTGTGCTGGAGAAGGCCTGGTCTTCAGATCCCTGCAGCTTGTCAGCATAATGGCTGTTCAGAGAGTGAGCAGCTGAGCGACTCTGTTTAGAAAGACCACCTTAAAGTCGTGCCCCACCAAGGAAACGAGTGTGTGTGTGTACGTAAAGTGTGATTACATGGAATCTCTCCTGGGTTTTCTCACTGTGCATTAAAAATAAAACACCACACCTCCCTCCTCCACCCCTCGGTTTCCCAGTGCGGAGATGCCCTGTGAAGAATTGAGAGGGGTAATTAGTTCAAGGATACAGGATATGGCTATATCTGCCCCGAGGAGAGCTCTGAAATGCCCGCGAGAACAGATGATGGTAGAGGTTGGCTGCAGATCACGAGTTCTCTCGGTATCCTGAATGAAAACATCCTGAAGTAACAAATAGCAAAAATATCTCAGGGTGACTCACATGATCACATGTCTGTACAGAGTTACAGTTCCATCCCTCACATTGATTATTTTCCTGTAACAGCAGGTCACAAAGCATTTTTTCCCTCTTAAACCACAGCATTTTCCCAAACAGCGACACATCATACTTTTTATCTGCTTATAGTTACATTTCATGTGTCTAAACTCAGATGGTTCCTGTTGTGACTTTATTCTAACTGCTTTTAGAGCTGCTGCTATAGAAAACTAATCACCACCTTCTGATTAATCACAGTCCAGAACTCAATAAAGATCTTCACAAGCGATCATTCAGCAAATGATACATTTTAAATCAGTTATAAATCTTAATTTTTATCATTTTTGCTTGATTTCCTCTTATTGGCAGATCATGTTCCATTTCTTTAGACTTAACGTTAGCAAAACAAGAATGAAAAATAAAGAACTTTTAATTTTTTTATTTTGTCCATTTTTTGTCCACTAGAGGACGGCTATACTTTAGGAATTTATTTATTTTAATATAGAAAAAATATATACATTTATATTAAAAAAAAAGCCTACTTTATTTCCAACTGTTTTTCTCCTTTTTTAATGTAATGTAATGTTTTCTGTGAGTCCCAGAGATCTGTTCAGTGAGCAGTTCCTTGTTTGCTAGCAGAGTTTTTACATTTCTGACATAAAATAAAACAGAACGAGGGACGACGCACAAATACACAGTTCCACATAAAGTGCAGGTGTGTAAACTTGTGCAGACGTTTCAGGACATGAGACGGTTTAGGACAGGAGATTGTTCAGGACAGGAGATGATGTGTGAGTGCAGAGATGTACAGTTGTCTATTGAGTGTGTGCTTGGTGATGGCTGACGTTCTTCTCCAGAACACACCTGAGCAGTCGGAGGTTCAGTGAAGGCCGTAAACGTGGAAGCTTGACAGAATTGGGATTTGAACTCATAACCTTCTGATCGGAATCTCAAAGTCGTAACCACTAGTGATGGCCGGTTCGTGAACGCATCGTTCTTTTGAACCGGTTCCTTTTAGTGAACTGGATGAACCAGTTCACCAAATCGGACTGATTCGTTCTAAACAGTTCGCGTCTTGAGTCAGCGCTGATCCACAAGTTACTAAAGTTACTCACTTTCGGTCATGCCTGACAGCCTCTAAATAAACTAATATCCCAGAGTATATGTAACTCCTGTACACTAAACTGAGACATGTTGTGCTGAGAGAACTGTGAGCTCGAGCTGTTGATACTGCACATGCGTGAATCACTGAACTGATAAAGCGAATCATCAGTACACTGAACTGAGAACTGTTTCTTTCGGACGCGTCTGACATACTGAGAACCGATGAGCTGTTGATACTGCGCATGCGTGAACCTTCAGAGCAAATGATACATATTGGGATATGGACAGTAACTAGTCATAGGCTATTAAACATTTTTATAAAAAAACAAATTATACAACTGTTCACTCAATATGTGTCAGTTAACTTTACTATTGACTGTTGTGCAGTTAGTCTGTATTTTTATATGCCGCTTTTTGTAAGTTGATGATTAGTTTATTAACTTTATATCTTTAAGACACGTAAAACACCCACGTTTGCACATCAATGCCTGTACTGGGTGTTTTAGTTGCAAAACTAATGTAAGTAATGTAAATGTAAGAAACGTATTCAACTAAAGTTGTGATTACAAAGAACTTTTCAAATGTGTTAAATTGATTGTATTAATATCTGCCGGCAGCGGCGGGTTGAAGGAATTCGCGTCATTACGTCATTGTGTATGACGTCGTTACGTCAGGACGTAAAAGAACTGGTGAACTGGATTTTTGAACTGGTTCATTAAAACGAACTGTCCGAAAGAATCGGTTCGCGGAAAAGAACCGAACTTCCCATCACTAGTAACCACAGCGTCTTTGGGTCTCCACCAGACAACACTGAAGCAACACAAACACTTCAGTTCATCAATAAACTCACAATAAAAGACAAAAGTCTAAAAAATAATTTAAATATTTCTAAAGTGTAAGCTATAAAAATATTACTGAAAGATGTATTAATAGTTATTATTATTATATTATATTATATATTATATTATATTATATTATATTATATTATATTATATTATATTATATTATATTATATTATATTATATATTATATATTATATTATATTATATTATATTATAACACCGAATCGAATGTAACGCTTGAACTTGTTTATAAATGTAAAACATTATATACTTTCTATAGGAAGGCAGATGAACACGCAGTAAACGGTGCTGCTGTAAATATAAATGTAAATCATGGATGTAATTAAAACGTCCAAACCCACTGTTTCCCGTCTTTGCGTGATGACGTCACTCCGCTTTTGTTGTTTTTATAGTCAAAGAACAGCAGCGGCTCGTGCGTCTATTTTTAGCGCGAGCGCGCGCGGTTCCGCACTCTGTATTGCGTCAATGGAATCCCGGTAGCGCGTGTGCGTCAAAGGGCGCGTGGGCACACGTACGGCGCCACGCACCGGATTGGCTCTTGATCCGGAAACCCCGCCGAGATTACAGTCCTTATATGGCAATGCCACGCCTCCGGGGCGACGTCACGGTAAAATATATCGGTCAGGTGTGGTGTAGAAGTGCAGAGTGTCTGGAGATGTAAGCGGACCTGTAGCGCTCACTACTCTACACTACTCTCACTACTCTCACTACTCTCTCACTACTCTCTCACTACTCTCACTGCGCTTCTGTGTGGAATTAAACTCGCTCAATTATACACAGACCGCACGGATACTGTTCTAAAGGTAGGAGTTTATTAATGACTTATTATTAATGACTTATTATTAATGACACTGACAGGGTTAGTGTCTGTGACAATGTTAGTGTCTGTGACTGTTTCTGTCTGTGACAGTGTTAGTGTCTGTGACAGGGTTAGTGTCTGTGACAGGGTTAGTGTGTGTCACAGTGTTAGTGTCTGTGACAGTGTTAGTGTCTGTGACAGTGTTAGTGTCTGTGACAATGTTAGTGTCTGTGACAGTGTTAGTGTGTCAGTGTTAGTGTGTCAGTGTTAGTGTGTCAGTGTTAGTGTGTCAGTGTTAGTTTGTCAGTGTTAGTGTGTCAGTGTTAGTGTGTGTCAGTGTTAGTGTCTGTGACAGTGTTAGTGTGTCAGTGTTAGTGTGTGTCAGTGTTAGTGTCTGTGACAGTGTTAGTGTGTCAGTGTTAGTGTCTGTGACAGTGTTAGTGTCTGTGACAGTGTTAGTGTCTGTGACAGTGTTAGTGTCTGTGACAGTGTTACTGTCTGTGACAGTGTTAGTGTGTCAGTGTTAGTGTGTGTCAGTGTTAGTGTCTGTGACAGTGTTACTGTCTGTGACAGTGTTAGTGTGTCAGTGTTAGTGTCTGTGACAGTGTTAGTGTGTCAGTGTTAGTGTGTGTCAGTGTTAGTGTCTGTGACAGTGTTACTGTCTGTGACAGTGTTAATGTGTGTCAGTGTTAGTGTCTGTGACAGTGTTAGTGTCTGTGACAATGTTAGTGTCTGTGACAGTGTTACTGTCTGTGACAATGTTAGTGTCTGTGACAGTGTTAGTGTCTGTGACAGTGTTACTGTCTGTGACAATGTTAGTGTCTGTGACAGTGTTACTGTCTGTGACAGTGTTAGTGTCTGTGAAAATGTTACTGTCTGTGACAGTGTCAGTGTGTCAGTGTTAGTGTGTGTCAGTGTTAGTGTCTGTGACAATGTTAGTGTCTGTGACAGTGTTACTGTCTGTGACAGTGTTAGTGTGTCAGTGTTAGTGTGTGTCAGTGTTACTGTCTGTGACAGTGTTAGTGTGTGTCAGTGTTACTGTCTGTGACAGTGTCAGTGTGTCAGTGTTAGTGTGTGTCAGTGTTGCCAATATACACCACATAAAAATATGCAAACAAACAAACAAATAAATAATTAAAGCAAGAATTCAAAAAGAAAGTTCTTTAACCTCTTTGTGAATGAGTTCCTCCCTGGATTCTTTATATGAAGGATATTTTATATACAGTATACAGTAGTGTGTAGTATAGAGTCAGATATACAGAGATGATATAGGAAAAATAAAGTGTAGTCTAGAGTATATAGAAAAATAAAGTGTAGTAAGTAAACGCTACAGAGAAAAATAAGGCGGTTTGGTCACAAGTCCATGATCTATGAAAGAAAAAGTGCTTCTGTTGGTAAAAACAATAAATCTAAAATTGATATTTACTTTTTATTTTATATTCATATAAAACACTTTGAACTGCAGACTATATATGAGACAAGCTAGATATAAATATAAACCACACTTTTATTCTCTAGCATTATTATTATTATTATAGAAATAAGCAGTTTCTAGCAGTTATTAAACTATTAACTAATATGAATGTATGTGTTAGATAAGCAAACGTATATCAAACAAGCTGATATAAAATCCAGCTGGAATGAACACCATAACTCATGTGATTCATTTCGTAGCCTCTCAGATTCACCCCCATGAGATTTACTAGGATGATCAATGACCCTAAAGATGGCAGCACTGGGGTATTGCATGGCTTTGTGACCCTGCTCTTGTGCACATTTTATGATGTGTTTAAGTATCAGACAAGGCATGTGTTCCATATGAGTTCATAGCCACGAGATGCGACTGTCTCCTTAGAGGTCAGGAAGCTCGCAGAGTTTCGGAGGTCAAGGACGTCTACACTGGTGGCCTAAAATAGCGAACAGATTAAAGAAGATTAAAGAACCTCGATTTTAAGTAGATATTACTTAGATAATCTGTAACTTGGAAGATTCTTGTGATACCCCACAGGTGCCAAGTCATACAAATAAATGTGTGAAACATTTGCATTGCATTGAAAACCTTTGAATTTAAAGTTTCTAAAAATTCAATATTTTACAGCAAGGAAGAAAAAATGAATCCACAAGCAGTTAGTTTATAATGTTTTAACAATACTAAGTAGGAAAATGAACTGTGATACATTTCTTTGCAATATGTTGTTACATTAGATACAGTATAAATAAATACAAGTACTACAACTGGTGTTCATTTATATTCATGTGTCAATATAAAAATCATCTACGTTGTTTATTTTTAGCTCTACATGTGGTAGTGATTTTATACCGTTATTAGATTATAACGCTGTAAAATTTGTTGCATCAAGGTCTTGGAGAATGCTTTCATTCTGCTTGATGCTTAAATACAGCTAGAATAAAAATAAAGCTCTTTAGTCTAGTACTCATTTCTAAAACGTAAAACATCCCAGTGGACGTTTACCCGAGCTCGAGCAGCCTGCATTGGCCTTCACACCTTCTCCGTGTTGACTTGCATGCTGTCTTTATCTGAAACCCAATTCTAACATACTCCCAAATGTCGCGATTCGTACATGACCTGTAGAGTGTGCATTAACAGCTCGGTAATGAAGCTTCTTTCAGCAAGAAGATCGTTTACGCAGAACCCGGCCTCTCTGAAGTACCTCTGAAGTTTAGGTTCGGCTACAGCGGTAGCTCGGGAGTCAGGGATTTGGGATCTCTGCCACTTAGAGGTGCTAAGATACCTTTGAAGTGACTCTGGCATATGAGTTATGGTCTCGTGCACCTGTGAAATGGAGACGTGCTAGCAGATAGTGTAAGCAAATGTTTGCATAGGTTTATTATTACAACAGTCAACCCTAACGATCTTTCTCTATTTGCAGCAGTAGCGATGCCTTGTGTCGAGACCCAGTATGGAAGCCTGCCTTATGAAAGCAACTACTTCAGCCCTGATTTTCTAAACTCAGGTCTCTCCAACAAGCAGTGTATGGATCTCAGCATACAGAGGGAGCAGCTTTCTCCTCCATCACTGCCCAGCATCAACACTCTAGTGAGTCACCCTGGTGAGATCGACACCTTCTCTTGCCAGTTCACCGCATCAGTCTCGCCTGTCATGAACACGCCTAGTGACACATTGGTTGAAGGTTCAAGCCCACATGGTGTTCAGTCTCCTTTCAAGCTGGACGAAATCCAGGTCTACGGCTGCTACCCGGGAACCTTTGCCTTCAGTTGTCTGGATGAAAGCTTGTCCTCATGTGGATCTGATTATTATGGAAGCCCGCCTTCTGCAACTTCCTCACCTTCCACCCCAGGTTTCCAAAACCATCCTGGTTCAACCTGGGAAAGTGCCTTCAGTCCATTTTCTTCCATTTCCTGGCCATCAGAGGTCACAGCTCTACACCAGCAGCCTTCCTTCTTCACAATTAGCTCTCCAGTTGAGCAGCAGTCCCCAATCCGGGATCTCCAACTGCAGCTCGGAGACGAGGATGCTTTTGGTCAACTTCACCAACCATCTCCATTACATTTCCCATCCATGGAGCTTGAGCACGGATGTATGGACAATCAAGTACTAAAGGTCGAAAGGGTCGAGGCTCATCCTTCCACAAAACCACGAAGTCCCAATGAAGGACATTGTGCAGTATGTGGGGACAATGCTTCCTGTCAGCACTATGGGGTTCGCACCTGTGAAGGGTGCAAAGGGTTCTTCAAGGTGAGTTGGTCCCTGAATTGTCAAGCTACTATTCTAACCAAACCGTTAGTTGTGGATGACTCTAACGAGTGAATAGTGAACCCAATTGAACGCAAGGTTCACAAGAATTATAAATTATCTGAAAAACTGATTTCTTGGTTTTATTATTTTTTTGTAAGATTTATCTGCTGCTAATATGTACCTTTTTGTTTCCTTGTGTTTTCTCTTATAGCGCACTGTTCAGAAGAATGCAAAATATGTCTGCCTTGCTAATAAGGACTGTCCCGTCGACAAGCGACGTAGGAACCGATGTCAGTTTTGCCGATTTCAGAAATGTCTTGCAGTAGGAATGGTCAAAGAAGGTAAATATGGATTAAACATGCCAGATGATTAGATGAAGGATTAGATGAACCTTTTAGAAAATAATCCAACCTGAACCCCTTTAGAAAGTTAGAAAAAAAAAACATTCCATCCCTAACAGCCAGGAGAAACCATGTCTGTTCTATGCAGAACCCAAAAGATAAGGTCGAGTTTGAAATAGAGCCTGTTTAGAAAGCAAGATCCAACCATAGGGTACATTCTAAGATAAAATGTCTATGTGGCACCTTAAAGAGTTCTTGCTTTTGTCTATTTTCTTGCCTAAACTTTTCTTTGCAATGTCCATTAAGAGAGCACTTATAGAGTCTCTGAAGAACCCGGGAGAGAAGTTCTGCTTTAGAATCGAGCTTGTTTGGAAAGCTAGAACCAAACATAATGTACACTGTGGTACCATAACCATCTTAAAATTCTGATCTTCTGTCTTGTCCGTGTTGTTAGTGGTGAGAACAGACAGTCTGAAAGGTCGAAGAGGACGTCTTCCATCAAAGCCCAAGAACCTTCCGGACCACGTGACTCCTGTGAATATCACCGCTTCACTTGTAAAAGCTCACATCGATTCCAACCCTGCTGTGGCAAAACTGGATTACTCTAGGGTAAGGAAATGGAATATCTTGTTCTCCAAGAACATGAGAAACTCCTACAGACTCCAAAGCAACGATTCCCCTTTTAGTTCACTCACATATTATTCTTTTCAATATTTAGTACCAGGAAGATGTGAAGAACCTGTCTGAAAAGGTGAACGCCAGTGACATCAAGCAGTTTTATGATCTCCTCACCGAGACCATGGAGGTTATTCAGAAATGGGCTGAGGCTATTCCTGGGTTCTGCACTTTCTGTCATGAAGACAAGGAGCTTCTGCTGGAGGCTGCGTTTGTTGAGCTTTTCATACTGAGATTAGCATACAGGTAAGGATCTCCACAAGGGTTCTCTGAAGAGTTTTTTTTAATCTTTTGAACAGAGATCTGGACTGAACATGACCTTTTCCTCTCGTTGTGTTATTTCAGATCAAATCCAGAGGAACATAAACTGATATTCTGTAACGGTGTGGTGCTGCACCGCTCACAGTGTGTACGAGGGTTTGGAGACTGGATTGATTCAATCATGGACTTCTCCCAGAGTCTCCATCGCTTGAGCTTGGACATAACATCGTTCTCTTGCTTAGCAGCACTCGTCATCATCACAGGTGAGAAAAATATTATTAAACAATAAACACAAAGCTCTTTGGTTAAATACGTTGTTCAAATTTCACTCTTACATGCGTTCCTCATGAGTTCCTTTGATAGTCAGTTCCTTGCTTTTTAAGATTTCTTTACTATAGGGCATGGGTCACTAACAGGTGGACCGCGGTCCGGGTCCGGACTCAGAAGCTGTCCAATACGGACCCGGACCTACGGCCAAAACAAAAGGATATGATTTAAAACTTGACGGGGCGCTTCCATTTTAACCGGTGCAGCTTTTGCAATATTTACGGTAGTGGTAGTGGAAACGCACAGACCAATTGCATGCGAGTTAAGCCATCCCACGTGATACCACTCAGCCAATCAAGTCTGTTTATTCCTGAAGTAAACACTGCGACTCAACAGCGCAAGACAGGTGAGAGAGAATTAGAGTAAAGTTACACGAGAGAAAGATAGCGATACATGTAGAAAACAAAGGGAGAGAAACAGACAAGCGAGACGGAGAAAGGGAGAGAAACAGACGAGTGGGATGGAGAAAGGGAGAATAAAGAACAAATGGCGCTCTCCAAAAAAAGAAATGTGGACCGCGAAAATAGAGCATTTAATCCAGAATGGACAGACTGATTTCTGTTCACACTTCACACTAAACCAGTGTGTCTCATATGTACAGAAACTGTGGCACTTATTAAAAGTGACAATGTGAAACACCATCATGAGACAAAACAAAGGTTTTGAACAAACATATCCACTCAGATCTGAAGACAGCGTCCCTGAGACAGCTTTCCCAGGTCTGAGGGAAGTAGCCCTATACATCCTGACCATGTTTGGCTCTACATACAACTGCGGGGCAGCTTTCTCTACAATGAACATAATCCAAACTAAATATAGTTCCAGGTTCACTAATGAGCACCTCCACATGTGTATGAGAGCGGCCCTGACTCCAAGCCCAGGTTTAACTCTAACCCAAGCCAAGCTAGAGCACAGTTCTCTCACTGAGGTATAAAAGAGAAAGTTAAGCACTTTATTTAAACACAAAATATTCACATTTTATTTATTTTCTATTATTTTGAAATGTAGCCCTACTTTTATTTATTTAATGAGAGAACGTTATATGTATCTACAATCATACATATGTTCAGTTCTATGTTACGTGACAATAAATATTTAGTTTTTGAATGTATTTGATTTGACAGTCAGGTATTGATTGCTTGCAGATGTTGATACAACTACTAGGCTACATAAATATATATCACACTAACTAGTGAGACATTATGATCTTCCGGACCTTTGCTTCAAGAAATTTTCTCTTACTGGACCTCTTTAAATTTTAGTTGAATACCTCTGCTATAGCGGAACCCTTAAGCTCTAAGAAGTGTTCAGTTTGCTCATCAGTGGAACAGATACAAGTTCTGTTCTGTCCAGCACCCAGGAAAGAGGATTTATATTATACCAAGTTAGAACCCCTTTAGAAAACTAAATCCAACCACAATACAAAAAACAGATTATCTATCTGGCACCTCAAAGGGTTCTCAGCATTGGTCATTGAGAATGCCTTATAGGTTCTAAGCAGAACCCAGATTAAAGGGTTAGAAGGCAAGAACACAAATAGAGTATACTGTTAAAACCAGATCCATCTTGCACTCTGAAGTGTTCTTTAGAATCCTGTAGAGAACCCAGACATGGGGTTTAGACTGTTCTAGGCAGAATCTGTTTAAGCTCGAATTATTAAAAAGTACTTGGGTTTTTTAACCATAAATCTTTATTCAGTTTCAGTCTGTGATGAACATGTTCTAACACTTCACTCTCATGTTCTCTTCAGATCGTCATGGTCTAAAGGAACCCAAACGCGTGGAAGAACTTCAAAACCGCTTGATCTCCTGCCTGAGAATCCACATGACCAGCAGCAGCTCAGACCAGAGCAGATCTCAGCCATGTCTGTCTAGGCTGCTGAGCAAACTTCCAGAGCTGAGGACTTTGTGCACACAGGGTCTGCAGCGGATCTTCTACCTGAAGCTGGAGGACCTGGTTCCTCCTCCACCAATAGTTGAGAAAATCTTCATGGACACACTTCCATTCTGAGCGTTGAATGAAACACTTGTGGGACAAAACCGAGACAGAAATCCAGACTATTTCTGTAAGAGAAGGTTTTCCAGTGAACTCAGACAGACTGATGCTATTCTGACTAAAGAGACCTTTCTAACAGAGTTCAACTGAGAACTACAAGGAAAACACAGTGTTCCTTACATCATGTAGCAGATATTTTTTTATGTTGGAAAATATTAGAGGGCATTTTCTATACTTTAATCTGTGTGTGTGTGTGTGTGTGTGTGTGTGGTTATGACATTATTGCTATGCAAATATCTTTATATTCAGTGATGGACTTGATGTAGATTTTAGCATCAGCAGGATTTTATACAAAACTTCTTTGTCAACATGTGATGTTGATTTTATATTCATTATTATATCTTTTTTCCCCAGAAAGCAAAAAATTAAAAGTATTTTTCCAGTCAAAATTTGAGACGACGTTCAGTGTAATGCATTATTGTTTCCATGGTAACAGCTTATTCATAGAGGCGTGTACAGCAGACGCTCCAGTGATAAAGTTCAAACAGATAAAAAAGTGAATTCTTTAAATGTTCTTAACATTTGCTGTGGTGTGTGAGGAAGTAAACACTTAGGGATGTGCTGTTATAGAGACCTCGTTGTTGTACCAATAACTCCGCTTCATCAGTGATTAGTTTACTGTGACATCATCACACCGTGTTTCATTCCTTACTTATACAACACAATTCAGACGGAGCATTAATCAGTCCCTCAAGGAATCAGCGATTTTTGTGATCGTAGGAATAAACGAGCAAATTCTGCGACCTTCGGAGGATTCGGAGGAATTCGGAATTCCTGTAGATTCGGATCAAGATACATCGTGTGACAACACAACACTAAGCTCTCGCAGAGTCATTACAGATGTGCCTTCACTTGTAGAAATTAGGTAAATGACTTCACATAGTAACAAGCAACAAACAACACCACAATTTACATCGCATATTTAGAAAAAATCCTTAAAATCAAACGTCTTGCCTGCAACAATCACAAACAGCTCCTGAAGGAACTGAGTAGCAAATTCAGTGAAGGATGTCGACCGTCACATAATCCACCTCAGGGCTTAAATGTAATAAATGTCTAATAGACATTTGCCTACTAAATGTCTCCTATTTTGGTCAGAGCCTCGACTCAAACAACTTCTGCTTCTTTGCTTTTTCTCCGTAGGTAACTGACCGGTTTTGTTAAATCGAGTGTTGAGTCACTTACATCCACTGGCAAAAGGAGGCACTGGAAAAGCCCCCAGCATGTTCTAACTAAAATATATCAGATGTGTGTTTGGATCACGTCATCTCCAACCTTAACTGGCATTACCACAAAATATAAATTAACATTAACATGGAATTTTCCCGTGTGTGGTGAAGGTTTAGCCACATGGCATGATTTTCACTTATTTCAATTTGGTAGACTCATGAATTCTCCCCGGGGGACACGGTGGCTTAGTGGTTAGCACGTTCGCCTCACACCTCCAGCTTTGGGGGTTCGATTCCTGCCTCCGCCTTGTGTGTGTGGAGTTTGCATGTTCTCCCCGTGCCTCGGGGGTTTCCTCCAGGTACTCTGGTTTCCTCCCCCGGTCCAAAGACATGCATGATAGGTTGGTTGGCATCTCTGGAAAATTGTCCGTAGTGTGTGAGTGAATGAGAGTGTGTGTGTGTGTGTGTGTGTGCCCTGTGATGGGTTGGCACTCCATCCAGGGTGTATCCTGCCTTGATGCCCTATGACGCCTGAGATAGGCACAGGCTCCCCGTGACCCGAGGTAGTTCGGATAAGCGGTAGAAAATGAATGAATGAATGAATGAATGAATTCTCCCCTTTGTTTTGCAGTTTCCCTGGCAACAAGATCCATATGATTTCGTTACCTGTTTGTGTGTACCTGCTTCTTGTCAGTTCTTCACTAGTTTTTGAGTGACTACCCTGTTGTGTTCTGACCCATTGTTATTTGTCTGTTTGTCATTTAATGGTTTATTTGTCTCAGGTTTTTACCCAAATAAAGCTTCTGACCAAATATTCTGCCACTTCCGCATGCTCCAGGTAAGATCCTAAACACCTTTCGAACAGGTTTCAGTGCTGATTGTGGAGCAGACAGGAAACCTGACCAAAACTGCACTGCCAGTCAAAAGATGTTGAAGACATCAACATTTCTTTTTTGATCTTTGGCAGGCACAATGGAAAAAAAACACAAGAGCAGGGGTCCCGGGTGCCGGAGCAGCGAGACGGAGTTATCCGAGCATGTGTGAGCTCTGCGGTAAACGATCCTCATGTTCATGTGCACCACTTAAGCTGTAAACTTGGAAGAACACTCTGAGATAAAATTTAATATCAGCTTCTGAATAGCTGAAGCAGCTCTGGCAGTGTTCTCTGCTGAGTCAGGCTTCATCACAGAGGCGCAGCACGGCCTCGTACATCCTCCCAGCACACAGCAATGTTCCATTAACACCTGCAGTGTTTATATTCAAGCTGCTTGACGCAAAATAAACAGCCAAATCAATATAGCAGGTGTTAATTCAACACCGGGGGTTTTGTTGAAGTGAAAGAGGATGATGAAGTTTCATCCTTACAACACGTTAGGAAAAGCATTCACACAGGCCAAGTCATGTAAAAATCCACCCACAGTCAGGGACAGAAACAAGCCCATTAAGATAAAGCTGTTACGTCCGAGCTGCTCTGACCAGACCCCAGAAGTCAGCAGATGAACTCTTCAGGCTTAAGGATGATGCTTGAGGTAGATCCTTAAGTATTCAAAGAAATTGTGAGAAACCTTTTACTGTTTTGTATACTAGAACATGGATGATGGGTGTTGGGATGGTTTAAGTGGAACCTTCTAGTCCTTCAGTGTTAACTATTTCGGGTTTATTACCTTATGCGTTTTATTACCTTATGCGTACCTTATTCGGGTTTATTACCTTATGTGGCTTACACGAGTTGAGAAACAGTCTCAGTGGTTAGCAATATATCAAGGTACCAGGACTCTGGAAAGTTCTGCCACTGACTGATCATCACCTCCACTATCTATGTCACCTCCCAGAATAGCATCTTAAAAATCGAGGCACTTAATCCCTAACACGTATTTCTGCCTTAAATGGTAAGAGAAGGAAAAGGCATTAGCTAGCTAATTTTCACGTCTCGCCAAGAGATTAGAGGCGCTCTAACTGATCATCTCACACACCGTTTAATTCATTCCCAACTCTTCCAGTGTTACTGCTGCACTGTGATCTTCTGTTTCTGGAAGTGTTAGTCACAAGAAAACGGATTCATCTGGGAAAGATAAACCGCACATACTCCTCTGAGCAGAAACAGAAAGTCGAGAAGCTGTATATAAGTAACAGCTGAACTCAGAAACACAAGAAAGTGACTCTAGCCAAGCTGCACAGATCCCTCTGACTCTCTAAGACAAGGTTCTGCTTCCAATGAGCTGTTTCAGATGAACGTAATTCCAGACATCATGCACGCAGCAGAACACAGAAGATGAGAGACCTTTTCCAGGTGGAGGTGCTGCTGCAGCTGTAGCTTCTCATATCTTCTAATTTCTTTCTCTATAAGTAACAGTGATGATGTCTCATCCAGACCTATGAGCCGGTTGTGGACTCGGTTCAGGGTTCAGGGTTCAGGATGGTGATGGCTATGCGATCTGTGGTTCTGTCATCCATCTCACAGCTACATGATGATGATGATGATGATGATGGGGCCACTAGAGTTTTGGCTGATGGACTTCATGACTTAGCTGAATTCCCTCACACCTCTCTGCTGAAAAGATCTGGCTGTTACTCCACCCAGAGCCTGAGAGCAAGCATGTGGGTGGATATCAGATGGATGTTACAGAACATTAGCAGGTTATATCTCAAATCCTCTCTACACACCGATTACAGGCTGAAAAGTCGTGCTGATGAAACAGAATTGTGAGCGTGACTGAATTAAGCGAATCTGATATGTTGACACGTTTGTTTGGAGATCAGCTCAAGTCTGATTACTCCAGCACTTGGAAGGTCAGTCCTTTCGATGTCAGAAACTCCAGAGTGAACCTGTGTACCTGTAGTTACATACAACAGTACAGGAACATCGTTAGGATCTCAAACTTCACCTGAAAAACAACTTCAGGATCACAAACATCATTCACACTTTGGAAAACAAAAATATTGCCTGTGTATTTGTATCTTTATTTAGACAGCGCTGAAACGTCGAATCCAGTCTTCCTTTTAAACTCAAGGCTGCTTTACTGTTTCATTTAACCTGCAAGAAAAAATTATCGCAGGCTCGGTTTCTCAGACCGATCCAGGGTTGGTGTGTGGTCCAATGGCGTAAGTTTGATTTTGAAATTGGTGGGGACATAATTTATTTGTCATTGGTGGGGACATAATTTATTTGTCATTGGTGGGGACATAATTTATTTGTCATTGGTGGGGACATAATTTATTTGACATTGGTGGGGACATCATTTATTTGTCATTGGTGGGGACATAATTTATTTGACATTGGTGGGGACATAATTTATTTGTCATTGGTGGGGACATAATTTATGTGACATTGGTGGGGACATAATTTAATTGTCATTGGTGGGGACATAATTTATTTGACATTGGTGGGGACATAATTTATTTGACATTGGTTGGGACATAATGTATTTGACATTGGTGGGGACATAATTTATTTGACATTGGTGGGGACATAATTTATTTGTCATTGGTGGGGACATAATTTATTTGTCATTGGTGGGGACATAATTTATTTGACATTGGTGGGGACATAATTTATTTGACATTGGTGGGGACATAATTTATTTGACATTGGTGGGGACAACATTCCCCGTATTTTGTGCATAAAACTGTTGTTATAAGAATACTTTCTTACTCACATACCGGTAGCTGCATAATCACTTTGCATATTGCTTCATACAACGGAATCTAGCTGAGGCCTCTGACCTCAACACATTAGTGAGAAAGACAAAGCCAATCAAACAGCGACGTGGGTTAGAGAGGCGGGACTCAAAAAAGGCAAAGGACAATCATTTTAGAGAGGTGAGTTACAGAGGCAGGATTCATTGCAGGGGGTAAATCTGTTAACCGTTTGTGTTCCACAAGTTGCACTATTTTTTACAGAACGCTGTTGTAAAATATTTTTCACCTTATTTAATGATTCCTGGATAAATGTTAAATGAAATAAGTAAAAAAGCACAAGACACAGACGGACATCAGTGGTTATGTATAAATATATATATATATAGGCTTGGTCGAATTATTGCTAGGGACAATTGAGTGTTCCCTGGATATTGGTAGGGACATGTCCCTATCGTCTCTACACAAATCGACGCCCTTGGTGTAGTCTGATGTTTCATCACTTCTCCTCTCACTACTTTACATTTCATCAGTTTCCCATTTACTGTGTCAGTCGTCTTCAGTAAGAGTTTTATCTTTACTTCACTTCTGATGAGACACCAGTCCACCACAAGACACCATTTACTCTATAACCCCCCACCCCTCCCCCCAAATATACTAACATTATCTTCACCCAATTAGGTCCAATGTACAATCTCTCATTAAACTATTAATAAACATTAGCGCTGCTTTGCTAATCCGAAGCCAAGCATGTAGCATGTAAATCAACCTGATTTATGTGTTTAAATACTTAAAATTTACTTTAAAAAAAACTTTAAATACTTAAAAATACTTAAAATTTAAATACAGCTGCTGTATCCCAACAGGCCATGCCCACAAGATTAGACCAAATTAGATCGATATTGAAAATATTGATAATTTATTGTAAAAAGGACAAAAAAAATGAACAGTGGCTTGATTTGAGAAAATTCGATGCTGTCAATTTTACAAAACTCAGATGAACTCGATTCACAATTGTACACAAAGTACCTACTGTTCAATAACATATTTGTATTTTATAGATTCTTTATATTTGATATATTTTCCCTGTCACTTGTACGGTTCATTTTATTGCTATTTTATTGTAACTATTTTTATTTGACTTTTTATGAGACAAACAAGTCGTTTCACTTCATGTGGCACTGTGTAGCTTTGTGACAAATCATTTCAGTTTCACCTTTTTAATAAAATCCAAGGCCTTGGTGTGAAACCCGTCAGTTGTTAAACAGATCAGTGTCCCACAGGATCAGCGTGTGTGTGTGTGTGTGTGTGTGTGTGTGTAAACATGGCTGAAATGCTGTCTGTCAGCGAGGTAAAATATAAAGCAGGATGGAGTTGAGCCTGTAATACCAGGAGCTCAGAGGAGAACAGGAAGTATGTCACGGCAAACTGTCCGAAAGGCTCATCAGGGTGGACGAGTTGGTCTGAGTCTCCTAAAGAACATACGCTTAGATTCTTCAAAAGCATGAAATACTGATGTGCACTAAATCTGCTGGCCGCCACATGATCGTCACTGCAAACTGCTATTCCTGGAGTTTTGTGTTTAACGTTGTCCTAAAATTCAACACTAAAAACTGATCATAAAGTCACTTCACCACGTCCTGTCCATCCATCCTCAGCTCTTTAACAGCAGAAACCACTGATCATTTCTGGTATCTGTTACTGCAGCTTTAATCAGGGCTGCTGTTCACTTCTGCTACACGTCACGTACAGCTGAGAGAGAATGAGAAGCCATCGCTGGTTTGATGTTGGTGTACATGTGTGAGTGACACTCACACACACACTGTACTGTGTTTTTATTACACACAGTGGTGTGACTTCGCAGGTCGAGTATCATCCTTGACATTAGGTTCATACGTGCACGTCGGCATGCGCACTGCTGCTCCTGTCGTGTTCCTGTTCGTGCTCCTGCTCGAGCGCTCGGTGGCTCAGGCTGCAGTGCAGCAGACAGATGAGGAGGTGAGTGGAAAACCCTCTGTCCGGATGGATATATTTAGCCTTGGCTATTGTCATGGTCTGGAAGCCTCTGTAACCTGAGCGCTGCGCTCAGAGATCGGTTCATAAATGAGTTGGCACACACCTTCACCAGCTGCCTGACCCACTGGTGCACCGTACACCAAATCAGATATCTGTTTTCTTACGCTGACTAAAGCCAGGAGACCACAGCGAGAGCATAAAGCGTTAATGGAGATGCTGATGGCCTTCTTCTCTGTAGCATGAATCAGGATGCAAAGATCACGTAAAAATGGAACTTTTTTGGTGCGGTGCATGTCGTTATGGCTTCTCATGCCGAGCCGTGTCACCAAGCGAGATAACGTTACGCTAATTTCCCCGCTACACCCTCAGGAACAACACAGAGACGACACACTTGCACAAGCATGGCTGTATTGGAAACTTGCCTCCTGTCCAGAAAGAGAATATGAGAGAGACATTTCTCAGACGAGAGAAGGGATGGATTGGGTTGCAGCAGGCAGTCAGGCTTGCTCTGGCGTCCAGCCCAGAGACTTTCTCACCAGGTCTAAAACCCCTCTTGGGAAAACGCCGAGTTTTTGATTTCAGCATGAGAGCGCTCAAGAAATAACCCAACACATGGCAAAATGTGGCCTGAAAATTAACCCTTTCACATTCAACCCATAAGAAAATAAAAAATTGGCCCAAAAATACACACAAAACCCCCAGAAATTCAGACTTGAACAAATTAGATTTGTTTTTATTTAATTCAAACCACAAATGACAAAAAGCAATACAAGAAAAAAATCCAGGATTTTTTATTGTTGTGGCCAAAAACACCTGATTTTGCAGAATTTTAATTTTTTTTGTGATGCGACTAAGTTTTTTTTGTGCTTTTTGTTTATTGAATTGGTGAAATCACAAGCACAGGATTCTCGATTTAAACTCCTTCCAGTGAGCCACATCTGTAATGACTCTTTATGAGACCTGGACTGTTGATCACACACGTGAAGGGAATATGGAATCAGCTGAACGTGTGGGGTGACGTCCCACGACACGTCTCGACCCAAATCTGCGGACAATCGGAATATCGCAGTTTTGTTTTAATACCTGATCTGGAATTAAAAGCCAGTGTTACTGAATAATGAGTCGGATACATAAATCGTATTTTAATGAATTATTTTTAGAAAGTAAATTTGTACCAACAGCTTCAGTAAAATTTCATCTAGAGTTAAAGAGGTCTCTGGTCTCTCATGTCATCTTCATAACCCTTAATTCTTATAACCCTTAACTCATCCTGTAATCAGACATAAAGAGATGTTGATGTCTGAGGTGATGTCTGATGATCACACATCTGATAATTGGTCCTATATGAGCAATCATGATTCAATCATGAGGAATCATGATTCAGATGGAGGAATCAATTTCCCTGATTAAAGAATTTTGGTGTTTTTGCCAAAAACGTACATTATACATAACTGTAATTACATGCGTCTAATTAAAGCTCAAAATATTTGCTAAAGGTTAGAAAATTATAATGAATGAACATGTTCTGACTAATCAGAATCCAGAAGCGCTAAGTTAAAGAAGGATTAGAGAAATGTAATCAGCAATGTAATGTAATGTAAGCAGCATGATACTAGAACTAACATGAAAATACCCTGATTTAGATGTTTTAAAAAAACTGATTTCTAATAATAAATAAATAAATAAATAAAAATACTACTACTAATAAAAATAATAATTAAAGCTGCAAGCAGCATTTCCCGGGTTCAAGCATTTAAGGCCTTTGGATTGACATGACAATATATGTCATGTCATGCTACATATGTCATGCTACAGAGGGTGCCACAACATATGTCATGTGAAGTACTCACCCATCCAGTTTTCCCTAAAATAAACAAAGTCATATCCATTAGAGATGAGCCGGATACTTGGCTGAAACGAGTATCCGGTACGGATAAAGCACTTCTGCCGAGTACGAGTATTATACGAGTAATACGAGTCAATATCTGTGCTCGGATTGTATGAAAATCATCATTGGCTAGGTGATTGTGTCAGCGTTCTGTGATAAGCTAGTCACAGCGCCCCTCCCCTACAGTGATAGGCTAGTCACAGCGCCCCTCCCCTACAGTGATAGGCTAGTCACAGCGCCCCTCCCCTACAGTGATAGGCTAGTCACAGCGCCCCTCCCCTACAGTGATAGGCTAGTCACAGCGCCTCTCCCCTACAGTGATAGGCTAGTCACAGCGCCCCTCCCCTACAGTGATAGGCTAGTCACAGTGCCCCTCCCCTACAGTGATAGGCTAGTCACAGCACCCCTCCCCTACAGTGATAGGCTAGTCACAGCGCCCCTCCCCTACTGTGATAGGCTAGTCACAGCGCCCCTCCCCTACAGTGATAGGCTAGTCACAGCGCCCCTCCCCTACACACATACAGATGTATTGTGTTTCTGTGTCTCGCTCTGCTCACTCACAGTCACACACAGAACAGCTCTCTGTCTCTCCCTCAGTCACTCGGGTTCGCGGGTCTTTTCCGTTAACGTTTAGGGTTTCTTCAGCTTTTTACTTCGGGTTGTAACCTTAATAATACGTACTTACTAACCAGTAGAGTTCTGGTAAACGTGGGTTCGTTCAGACGTGGTGCTTGCTTGGTAGAATGCGACTCGCATTGCGTCTCTGCCTGTCGGAGATTTTTTTTCTTTATTAAACCTTCAGCTGTCTCTAACCAGTAACCATACACTGAGTGTCTGACACGTTTTTGCTGTATTTCATAAAAACATAAAGGTAGTAAGCTAGTGTTATAAATATTACAAATTAATTATTACCGGTTAAAGCCCCGCCCATTTCAAGACAAGCCCCGCCTACTTCAAGGCCACACCCACTCCAAATCAGAACCAGAATCAGAATCTTTGCCTTACAAGTCAGCACACAATTGCGTTTTTGGACTGTTGGGGGCGCTAGAGGGCTTTTTTTTTAAAAAAATGGCTGTTTTTAGTGATTTTTCCGTTATAGCGCCACGAAGTGGCCAATCGCCACTGTTTTTGAACTGTGACCTCAGTTTGACCTCTTTCACACCTGTCCCAAGTTTGGTGTTGATAGCTCATTTAGTTCTTGAGTTATTGACATTTTAGTAAAACTGGCTCCTCACAGTCCAAACGTTTTGGGGCCCCTTAAGGACCCTGAATCAAAATTTCGACTTTTTTCTAATAGACTCCAGAGAATATTACTGCACTGGATTGGTCTCGATCAGGCGAAAAACCTAGGACTAGTTAGCAAAAGTAGGTTTCGGATAAAATGCGCTATAGCGAAAAAATTTAATGGCGGAAATGAAATTGGAGATATACGTTTTTCAAGTCATGAGCCAAGGATTCCAATGATATAAAGCACTTCAGATTTGGACATAGAGGTTTTGGGGTTTAGGGGTTATGGGGACAAACACGTTTTGGGGCGCTGAAGCCCAAATAATATATAATAATAATAATAATAATAATATTATTATTATTATTAATAATAATAATAATAATAATAATAATAATAATAATAATAATCCCCTCCTCGAACCGCCACCTTATTGTGGTGGAGGGGTTTGCGTGCCTGAATGATCCTAGGAGCTATGTTGTCTGGGGCTTTCTGCCCCTGGTAGGGTCTCCCAAGGCAAACAGGTCCTGGGTGACAGGCCAGACTAAGAGCGGTTCAAATACCCCTTATGAGTAATTTAATAACGAGGTCCGTGACGTCGCCCGTTATGGCGCAACCGGGGCCCCACTCTGGAGCCAGGCCCGGGGTTGGGGCTCGCATGCGAGCGCCTGGTGGCCGGGTCTTACCCCACGGGGCCCGGCCGGGCTCAGCCCGAAGGAGCGACGTGGGGCCGATCTCCTGTGGGCCCACCACCTGCAGGAGGGACCGTAAGGGGCTGGTGCAATGTGGATTGGGTGGCAGTCGAAGGCGGGGGCCTCGGCGACCCAATCCCCGGACACGGAATCTGGCTCTAGGGACATGGAATGTTACCACGCTGGGGGGAAAGGAGCCTGAGCTGGTGCGGGAGGTTGAGAGATATCGACTAGAGATAGTTGGGCTTGCCTCCACGCACAGCTTGGGCTCTGGAACCCAACTCCTTGAGAGAGGCTGGACTCTCTACTACTCTGGAGTTGCCCGCGGTGAGAGGCGGCGGGCTGGTGTGGGCTTGCTCATAGCCCCCCAGCTCAGCAGCCAGTGTTGGAGTTCACCCCAGTGAACGAGAGGGTCGTTTCCCTGCGCCTGCGGGTCGGGGATAGGTCTCTCACTGTTATTTGTGCTTACGGGCCAAATGGCAGTGTAGAGTACCCGACCTTCTTGGCGTCTCTGGAAGGGGTGCTGGAAAGTGCTCCAACCGGGGACTCCATCATTCTACTGGGGGACTTCAACGCTCATGTGGGCAGCGACAGTGACACCTGGAGGGGCGTGATTGGGAGGAACGGCCCCCCCGACCTGAACCCGAGTGGTGTTCTGTTATTGGACTTCTGTGCTAGTCACAGTTTGTCCATAACGAACACCATGTCCAAGCATAAGGGTGTCCATCAGTACACATGGTACCAGGACACCCTAGGTCGGAGGTCGATGATCGACTTTGTGGTTGTTTCATCTGACCTCCGGCCGTATGTCTTGGACACTCGGGTGAAGAGGGGGGCGGAGCTGTCAACTGATCACCACCTGGTGGTGAGTTGGATCCGATGGCGGGGGAGGAAGTTGGACAGACTTGGCAGACCCAAACGTTCTGTGAGGGTCTGCTGGGAACGTTTGACAGAGTCTCCAGTCAGAGAGAACTTCAACTCCCACCTCCGGCAGAGCTTCAACTAGATCCCGAGGGAGGTTGGAGACATTGAGTCCGAGTGGACCATGTTCTCCACCTCCATTGTCGATGCAGCCACTCGGAGCTGTGGCCGTAAGGTCTCCGGTGCCTGTCGTGGCGGCAATCCCCGAACCCGGTGGTGGACCCCGGAAGTAAGGGATGCCGTCAAGCTGAAGAAGGAGTCCTATCGAGCCTGGTTGGCTCGGGGGACTCCGGAGGCAGCTGATAGGTACCGGAGGGCCAAGCGAGCTTCAGCCCGGGTGGTTGCGGAGGCAAAAACTCGGGTCTGGGAGGAGTTCGGTGAGGCCATGGAGAAGGACTATCGGTTGGCCTCGAAGAAATTCTGGCAAACAGTCTGGCGCCTCAGGAGGGGGAAGCAGTGCCCTGCTCACACTGTTTACAGTGGGAGTGGGAATCTGCTGACTTCGACTGGGGACATCCTCGGATGGTGGAAGGAGTACTTCGAGGTTCTCCTCAACCCCACCGACATGTCTTCCATTGAGGAAGCAGAGGCTGAGGGCTCAGTTGTGGACTCGTCGATCCCCCAAGCTGAGGTCACTGAGGTAGTTGAGAAGCTCCTCAGTGGCAAGGCACCGGGGGTGGATGAGATCCGCCCTGAGTACCTCAAGTCTCTGGATGTTGTGGGGCTGTCTTGGTTGACACGCCTCTGCAATGTCGCATGGAGGCTGGGGACAGTGCCTCTGGACTGGCAGACTGGGGTGGTGGTCCCTCTGTTTAAGAAGGGGGACCGGAGGGTGTGTTCCAACTACAGGGGGATCACACTCCTCAGCCTCCCCGGAAAAGTCTATGCCAGGGTACTGGAGAGGAGAATTCGGCCGATAGTCGAACCTCAGATTCAGGAGGAACAATGCGGGTTTCGTCCCGGTCGTGGAACACTGGACCATCTCTATACCCTCGCCAGGTTGCTGGAGGGTTCATGGGAGTTTGCCCAACCAGTCCACATGTGCTTTGTGGATCTGGAGAAGGCATTCGACTGTGTCCCTCGTGGTGACCTGTGGGGGTTGCTCTGGGAGTATGGGGTCTGGGGCCCTCTGCTAAGGGCTGTCCGGTCCCTATATGACCGGAGCAGGAGTTTGGTTCGCATTGCCAGCAGTAAGTCAGACTTGTTCCCGGTGCATGTTGGACTCCGGCAGGGCTGCCCTTTGTCACCGGTCCTGTTCATTATCTATATGGACAGGATTTCTAGGCGCAGTCGGGGGCCGGAGGGAGTCTGGTTTGGGGACCACAGGATTTAGTCTATGCTTTTTGCAGATGATGTTGTCCTGTTGGCTTCCTCAAATCAGGACCTTCAGCGTGCACTGGGACGGTTTGCAGCCGAGTGTGAAGCGGCGGGGATGAGAATCAGCACCTCCAAGTCTGAGGCCATGGTTCTCAACCGGAAAAGGGTGGCTTGCCCCCTTCAGGTTGGTGGAGAGCTCCTGCCTCAAGTGGAGGAGTTTAAGTATCTTGGGGTCTTGTTCACGAGTGAGGGAAGGATGGAGCGGGAGATCGACAGGCGGATCGGTGCATCTTCTGCAGTGATGCGGTCGATGTACCGGTCTGTTGTGGTGAAGAAAGAGCTGAGCCGCAAGGCGAAGCTCTCTATTTACCAGTCGATCTACGTTCCTACCCTCACCTATGGTCATGAGCTTTGGGTCATGACCGAAAGGACAAGATCCCGGATACAGGCGGCCGAAATGAGTTTCCTCCGCAGGGTGGCTGGGCGCTCCCTTAGAGACAGGGTGAGGAGCTCGGTCACCCGGGAGGAGCTCAGAGTAGAGCCGCTGCTCCTCCACATCGAGAGGAATCAGCTAAGGTGGCTCGGGCATCTGTTCCGGATGCCTCCTGGACGCCTCCCTGGGGAGGTGTTCCGGGCATGTCCAACCGGGAGGAGGCCCCGGGGAAGACCTAGGACACGCTGGAGGGACTATGTCTCTCGGCTGGCCTGGGAACGCCTCGGTATTCCCCCGGAAGAGCTGGAGGAAGTGTCTGGGGAGAGGGAAGTCTGGGCGTCCTTGCTTAGACTGCTGCCCCCGCGACCCGGCCCCGGATAAGCGGTAGAAAATGGATGAATGGATGGATAATAATAATAATAATAATAATAATAATAATAAAAATCCTAACAAAAACAATAGGTTTCCAGCGCTTCGCGCTTGAACCCTAATAATCACCTCTCCATATTCCCGCACAAATGAAAACAATAATCTCACATTTATAACCACACCATATCCTGCCTGCCAGCACACAGCTAGTAAACCAGTGAGATTTCGATATCAAGTCTCAACTCTGGGTTCTTTACAACGGTCATAATATAAAGTTACCACAAACATCATTCATAGCTATCGTTAGCTATGAAGAGCTAGCTGGATAAATTAGCATAAAGGAAGTGTAAATAAAACAAAACAAATTGTAGATCATTCATTTACAACATGCAGATTTGACCCTAAATGTATCTCTACCTCTGATCTATGGCTGAGAAGCTCTGTGTTAAAATAAACATTTTACATATATGAGATGTATCTCAGTATCAGGTTTATACACTCAGCTTCAGACACAAGATTAAATGTTTAAAATCAGGTTTTTGGATTAAACACTCTGACACATTATGACATCACACTTTGACAACACACTATGAACGTAAAAATTAGATCTCTGTTTTTTAGCTACGTCCAAATCCATCGTAGAAAATACAAGATTGTACTTGTGATATACTTAGAACTGAGTTACAAGGTTGAACAGATTTATGAAGGCACACATGCACAGCCTGAAGACAGCACACATGGCAAGACTCCTGAATGATTGTATTAGCCAAGTGACATGAAACACTCAGATAGTACAGGCTGTAAATCAGCTCTGTCTGAGAAGAACGTTCAGGGGCTTGTCGCATAAGTTCTCTAAATATCAGCACGCCGCACGTCCTTTCATTTTCCAACCATTATCCGTTTGGGTAGCCGGTCAGGCTTGGACCGCTTCCACATTCCTACTGAGCCCTGCCAGAAACAGGTGGTATAAAAACTAATAAATTAGTTTTTATCCAGAACAATAATTGCACTGAAATATATAAAAAAGAAAAGAATCTTTCGGCGTTTAAAATGTTTTGAATTTAGTATGCTAATTAATATGGTTTTATATTCCTTTATTGTCCATCTCTCTATCTACAACTGTTTAGAAATGAGCTGTCTGTCATCTGATTCTCTCTCTCTTTCTCTCTCTCTATCTCTCTTTCTCTATCTCTCTCTTTCTCTCTCTATCTCTCTCTCTTTCTCTCTCTCTCGCTCTCTTTCTCTTTCTCTCTCTCTCTCTCTCTCTCTCTCTCTCTCTCTCTCTCTCTCTCTCTCTCTCTCTCTTTAATAGTTTCCAATTGTGTTAAGTTACAGATCTATGTACTTGTGTTCAGTTTATTATATTATTTATAAATATCACTTATACTGTTACACAGTGAGAGTTCTGTTACATGCACATGCCCCACCCCAAGTGTCCCCATTTCCCTGTGTCTCCATGTCCCCAGTCCACATCTCCACCCCAGTTTTCCGAAGCACTCTCCAATAAATGCTCCGTGTTCCTCTGAGGCCTCCCATTTTATCAGTGTGGTCTGGAGGACAGGCCTGTGGATTGAAGTGTTTCCAGTATTAGCCACGTCCATTAGCCAGCAGACAGAAATAGTCCCATCACATGAAATCAATAAAGCCACTTACAACTGCTGGGGTCTGAGTCCATCCTTGGATTAGCACGTAGCGCCGCCGATATTGTTTCACTTCTCCATGACTTGGAAAAGCAGAATGGGATTTTAGAGAACTTTGAGAACTGAGTGGAACGTATAAACAGGAACAAGGTTTTTTATTAACATGATTCCGTGAGAAGCAGTTAATAAAAATAACACATAGCTTTATTTTATATTTAGAGCTTAAACTTTATGACATGAATTAATAAATTTGTAGTTATTCTAAACTTGCACGTCTTCTAAACTTGCTCATGTGTATTCAACTTAAGGTAAACTATAGTTGTGGGCGGGGCCTGAACACTGCCAAAATAAGAAACATTTTCAACCGAGGCTCACAAGAACCCACAGGAGCACACACAACCATCAGCACACACACAACCATCAGCAAACACACAACCATCAGCAAACACAGAACCATCAGCACACACACAACCATCAGCACACACACAACCATCAGCACACACACAACCATCAGCAAACACAGAACCATCAGCACACACACAACCATCAGCACACACAGAACCATCAGCACACACAGAACCATCAGCACACACAGAACCATCACAAAGCAGAACCATCACAAAGCAGAAAAATCACAAAGCAGAACCATCAGCCAGTTAATATTATCAGCTAGTTCTAAGGGATTATAGGATTATAACAAGGATTATTATTAAGGATTATAACATAATTTTCTGATATTAAAAAATGATAAAGTGTTTATTTGCTTTGAGTCAATCACACTTTATCCTTACACAGAAAGTAAGCAGTAGAAATTGGCATCTTTTCTGGCTCAGTGCTGCCACCTTTCACTGCCTTCAACATGCTCAATATGTGTTACAGAGGTTACATAGTTTATAGAGGTCATATGTTATAGAGGTTACATGTGTTATAGAGGTTACATGTGTTATAGAGGTTACCTGTGTTATAGAGGTTGCATGTGTTATAGAGGTTACATGTGTTATAGAGGTTACATAGTTTATAGAGGTCACATGTTATAGAGGTTACATGTGTTATAGAGGTTACATAGTTTATAGAGGTCACATGTTATAGAGGTTACATAGTTTATAGAGGTCATATGTTATAGAGGTTACATGTGTTATAGAGGTTACATGTGTTATAGAGGTTACATAGTTTATAGAGGTCACATGTTATAGAGGTTACATGTGTTATAGAGGTTACATGTGTTATAGAGGTTACATAGTTTATAGAGGTCACATGTTATAGAGGTTACATGTGTTATAGAGGTTACATGTGTTATAGAGGTTACATGTGTTATAGAGGTTACATAGTTTATAGAGGTCACATGTTATAGAGGTTACATGTGTTATAGAGGTTACATGTGTTATAGAGGTTACATGTGTTATAGAGGTTACATGTGTTACAGAGGTTACTGTACATGTGTTATAGAGGTTACATGTGTTATAGAGGTTACATGTGTTATAGAGGTTACATAGTTTATAGAGGTCACATGTTATAGAGGTTACATGTGTTATAGAGGTTACATGTGTTATAGAGGTTACATGTGTTATAGAGGTTACATGTGTTACAGAGGTTACTGTACATGTGTTATAGAGGTTACATGTGTTATAGAGGTTACATGTGTTATAGAGGTTACATGTGTTACAGAGGTTACATGTGTTATAGAGGTTACATGTGTTACAGAGGTTACTGTACATGTGTTATAGAGGTTACATGTGTTATAGAGGTTACATGTGTTATAGAGGTTACATGTGTTTCAGAGGTTACATGTGTTATAGAGGTTACATGTGTTACAGAGGTTACATGTGTTATAGAGGTTACATGTGTTATAGAGGTTACATGTGTTACAGAGGTTACATGTGTTATAGAGGTTACATGTGTTACAGAGGTTACATGTGTTATAGAGGTTACATGTGTTACAGAGGTTACATGTGTTATAGAGGTTACATGTGTTATAGAGGTTACATGTGTTATAGAGGTTACATGTGTTATAGAGGTTACATGTGTTACAGAGGTTACTGTACATGTGTTATAGAGGTTACATGTGTTATAGAGGTTACATAGTTTATAGAGGTCACATGTTATAGAGGTTATGTGTTATATAGGTTATGTCTAATAAGTTACAGCTGGACCTCAATATTGCACAAAATGTGTAAAGATAAGTGTAGTCTATAAAACTGCACACATCTGTATATCATAAGATAACACTAAGTAACACATTTTCTTTTTTCACTTACCTTACCCTATTTTTTCACAAATATCTCCAATAAAGGTGGACGATGCCACCACACCAAAATAAACCTGACTGAAGAAGTGATGAACTTGTGAATGACGTCACTGCCACATGGCTGCATTGAGAGAAACAAACGCAGCTCTACTGCTGTTTAAACCACTGACCAATCACGTGTTTCAGCAAAGACACGTTAGAGCACTCACGTGATATCCTTATTACACATCTGGTTGGACGATTATTGTTGGACGATTATTGCTTCATTTCCCTGCTCTCCTCTGTTAATTAAATTCATTTGTAAAAGTTTTTATTTTTTTTAATTTTGAGTGTTTCTGTTAAAACGCGTGTGCTTTTCAGTATAATTGTCTTTCACTGCCATCTAGTGTCTAACATGTGAATGTATCATTTAAAGTTTAATGACACTAATATCACAATTATAAGCTTCAATATGTAAATGAATCTGAAATAAAAGCGATCTCATTGGCTCTTGTTTGCTTATTCAAATGCGTGACGTTGCGTCTCCATGGCGACACGGATAAGGCGTTTGAAAGTAAATAAATAACGTAGACAAGTCAGATAAAGAGGCAGGTAGGAGGATTCGTGTGAATATTTATGTACAAATGTATGTTTGTGTACATTTGTGTCACAGCTTAACGTCAGAAGCGTAAGATATCGTGCAATTTTTAGTTATACAGGATTATGATTCATCAAGGATTATTTAGTTAAACAGGATTAATTACTTAAACAGGATTATTTAATGAAATACTATTATCTAGTTATCCAGGATTATTTAGTTATCCAGGATTATTTAGTTATCCAGGATTATTTAGTTATCCAGGATTGTTTAGTTATCCAGGATTATTTAGTTAAACAGGATTATTTAGTTAAACAGAATTATTCAGTGAAACACTATTATTTGGTTATCCAGGATTATTCAGTGAAACAGGATTATTTAGTTATGCAGGATTATTTAGTTAAACAGGATTATTTAGTCGTCCAAGAAAGGCAGGAGCTGAATGGAACACACTCCTACTTCCAACTCCTGGGAAAAGCAGAATTAGCTCAGAAAATCAGAATCAGAATCAGAATCAGAATCAGCTTTATTCTCCAAGTGTGTGCAGACGCACAAGGAAATGTATTGTGGTTTTTAAGGTGCTCTTGGTACATACATACAGTACATACATATATGTCAGTCTGCAATACTGCTGATTGCACACTTATTTATATATTTAAACTATATTTGCACTAAATCTATACAAGTATCCATTTAAATGACACCTTTGTATAAACATACTCTATATCAATGGGAAGGCTAACGTGCAATATTATATATGGTCACTTTACTAAATGGTCACTTTATTCAGACTGCTTAATGTGAATAAGCACTTGGTGTATTTATGTGTAAAAGTGTATTGTACAGTCTATAGTCAAATATATTGTCTGAGGTTATATGTCTGTTTCTCCTCCACCAATCAGGAGTAGCGCTCCTCATTTTGTTGTATGCAGGAATATATAATAACAATAAAGGCATTCAATTCAATTCAATTTAATTCAATACATATCTGGCAACAGGAAACATTCAAATAGTAAGGATAACACAGACATCTCAACATCTACGATGTGCTGTAGTTCAGGAAGTTCAGGGAACATCTACAACTGGTCCTCGTCGCAGCAGAACACAAGCCAGGTTCTTCTCAGCATGCAGAGCAGCATCATGGATCTTCTCAGCACAAGACTGAGTCCAGAACAGCTCCAGGCCAACTACCATAAACTGGATCTGCACAAAAAGTCTTCTTTCTCCATCAGGTTGTTGCAGCTGGACACCTCTCAGCCAGACAACCAGCAATACGTCCCCAACTCCTCCCTAATGAACTTCATTGACATGTCAAGGTTCCAGCGTGTGAAAAAGGATGGCAGCAGTCAGGTGAAGCTCCAGCTAGAGCTGCTTGATGTGCTGCATAAAGAGTTAATCCAGGGTCTGCAGGAGCTGGAGTACATCTTGGCTCAAAAAGGTGGTGTGTTCCATCAGCTCAGTGGAGCTGAAGTCCATGAGAAGATCCGCAGCCTCCAGGAGGCAGCTGAAAACTTTGATGCAGTTATGATTCCTGGGAAGCTTTGTGTCAAACACAAGCTGATCCCCGAGCCAGAAAGCAGTAGTTTGCCACAGTTCCAGCTGGTGCTGGAGGCCAAGAAGCCGGTGCTATTTAACAGAGAGAAAAGCCAAGCCTTTTGTGATTCGGTGGTTCTTCACTGGTACATCGCTGAACAGGAGCAGTACAATCCAAATGAGAGATTCAAAGTCTGTTACAGAGCCACCGATCGAACAAAAATGACAAACCCTAGAGTGTTGCGCTATGTGTCCTGCTCAAGATTCAGTGTTACAATCAACAATCTGATGCCAGAGTGCAGCTACGAGTTCAGTGTGAAGAGATTGGACAACATTTGGCTGGTTTACATGGACTGGAATGACACCATCATCCTCAGGACCACCTCACCACACACCATGACCACATCATGAACCTTCTGTACCCTACAGAGACTTGTCTTAATGCTACATTACACTTGAATTACTTATCTTGGTTGTATATTCTATTAAATATCTGAAAAAAGTCAACTGATTTGGCCTGAGGACTGTTCTTCATCACTGCCATCACAAACCATACACAGTTTGTGATCCCTATTCATTATACAGACCACATGAATCAAAGTGCCCTCCATAAAGAAGAGGGGAAGAACCACAAAGTCCTGGCAGAGAAGAGGGGGGGAAAGCAGGATATTATTTACAGTATGGTTTCTGTACCAAAAATCTAATATATAACTCTTTAATCTGGATTATTATGTAGTTTAACTCATTTACATACAGCCTCGGTGACAGAAACTTTTCACTTAGTCTCTTTAATGATACTGATTTATAAACATTTTGATGCCATAAAATTGAGACAACATCAGAAAAAAACACGTTTAAACTCATAATGGAACAATCTCTCATGAATAATTAGAATAATAAATAATAAATAGAATAACTCATGTTTATGACTCTACATGTGGTCCACAATTTATTTGGTAATATGTTCATGAATAAAATGATGCACTTATTAATTAGATTACAAAATGAAATATATGGATGATAACTTTATTCACTCAAGCTTTTAAAGCAGCACTTCTCAAACTGGACACAGGGGGCGCTGACGAGTGCAAATTAAAACAGTCAGTACTTTTATATTTTATTTACTAGTCAGAGGTAAAGCTGATAGCTGTTTAAATTTTCTGAAATTTTTCAGCAGGACAGAGGAGTTTAACACTCTGCATATACATTTTTATACATTTTTAACTAAAAAAGGAGAATATAAAGAGAGGCTGCGGAGGGAGCGACTGTTTACAGCTGCTATACAAGAAATAAGAATAAGTACTCGTCTGATTCATGGAATATCTTCATTACTTTAAAACCACATCTGGTCCCAGAATATACATGATTCTTAAAGTTTTGCTGATGTACATAATGAATGTTTACACACTATATCATTTTAATAAAAACTGGTCTAGAGCCAGGATTTTGTTCCTCTGGAGCTGTTTGGATGAGGGCAGCCATGATGGCAGATGCACGACTTGATCATCATGACGGCGTGTTGAGCGGTGTGTCGTTGCGGGCAGCGGAAGGTGACGAGTGCGGTCCTGGTGTGCTCAGGGCTGCAGCGGTGTCCATCAGAACACGTTCCACAGAACAGCGGCCTGTAGGACTGAGCGCTGTAGCAGCCGTGATGCTGGAAGCGGACTGGTACGACCGAGCGGTAACTGCTCTCACACACACCCGGCTTCTGGAACTGAGGATACCATAACACAGTAAAGTACCAAACAACACGGACAACACAAGACTTTCAGCATTTCCTGAGTAGACTAGCAAAATATGCTAATCCTAAAAATACACTGTTAATTATACTGTATAATAAAATGCTAATAAACACATTGAGAATACAGAGATGAAAACATTTCATATTTAATGAGTCTAATATTACCAGATTTCTATATTCCCCAAGCTCTATATTCCAGGACACATTATGACCAGCGTTGTACAATACCAGGGTCCTATTTTCTAAGCCAAGTAACTATTAGCTAGTTGATTAGAAATATAATACTTCAGAACTACAGCATTTCTATTCATTTCCACATGATATTCTATATTAGCAGCATTGTAGTGACTCACCCCTGAGTCTCTGGAGGTCAGGCCAGGGGAACAGGGTCTGACCACACACAGGCGTGTGAGGGTTTCTGGTTGACAGGCCGAGTTTCTGTTTGAGACTCGTGTGGACACACCTGGACCACAGCTGCGTGAACACACACTCCACTCGGTGCTCTGTTCGATGCAGTAGGACCTAGAGACTCTGCTAGGTACAGACGTGTCCTGCCAGGACCTAACTGCTTGCTCGCCTGCCGCAACAGGAAAGACATAAACATCTTTACAGTTTTATGTTCTGTTTTACATTTGTCTGACTAAAAATGGAACAATGTTTAACAAAAAAATAAAAAATTCTCTCAGCTACGGTAACGATCATGAAAAAGCAGAAACGACTCCCAAAATCATCCTAGAACAAAAGATTTGAGATGAAATAAAACTAATCATTAAATACAATCTCAGTTACACCATCAGCTCCCAGAGGAGCAGGCCTGAGGATGGGATGAACTTTGAACCACTGACACTGGAGACTCCTTCCACACATCATACAGAATACATTTGATATAAAAATTAACACTTTTAGTTTGCAGAATTTTTGACAGCTGCCATTACGTTGAAGAGCCTCGTCCACATGCAGCCAGTTGTAGGTTTATTAAATGTAATAACCAGGAATTGTATTCTGAGACACAAACACAAATGCGGTTGAATGAAACCACAGAGTGTTTTGGGTGGCAACATTTTAAAGAAATGAAAGTATGTCAAAGCAAATGACTCTTCTGAGAAACTGCACCAGAATAAAACTCACATTAAATTTAGTTATTGTTATCTACACTAGCTTGGAAGCTTTGTGACTCATTGTGTTGATTCCTGCACTTCGAAGCTAGAACTCTTTTATCAAATGATTTAAACTCAAAGTCACAAATAAAACACAACAATCCACTGATGTTATACTGGAGCTGCTCAGAACTCCTCCGTTCCACCAGCTGAGAGAACCAGAGTTCTTTAATACAGAATCTCTCACATGTTTTAATACCTGCCGTGTTTTCCAGCACATTGCTGTTTTCTGTGCCGTCACACACCCACTCTCTGCAGCAGCGCCCAGGCACCTTCACCAGTCTTGGGTGTTGGCAGTTCGGTGTGTTCAGATCCTCAGTACACAGAGGGACGCACGTGACGCCGCCACCCACACAGTTGCACAGCTGCGTGCATGAGGGCTTAAACGACTGACCCTCTTCGTACCTCTTGCCCAAGTACTCACAGCCGAGCGTGCTTCGCCCTGGAGACACGACAACAGTAAACTTTAGTCACTCTTATAATAAACAAACAAAAGTTTGGGCCGTTTTTAGTGACATACAAATTACCAAAAAAAAGCTGATTGGAAAAATCACACACTGCTAATTATGAGATCATGTTGGAAAACAGTGCAGTGTGAATCCTGAGATTCCGTAAAACAGAAAAAATTACTGGGGTTAAAATTCTACAATTACAATTCTTCAGTCTAATGTTACACACTCCACTGTTACACTCTGTTACACACTGTTACACACTCCACTGTTCCACACGCCACTCTGTTACACACTGTTACACACTCCACTGTTACACACTCCACTGTTACACACTCCACTGTTACACACTGTTAAACACTCCACTGTTACACTCTGTTACACACTGTTACACACTCCACTGTTACACACTGTTACACTCTGTTACACACTGTTACACACTCCACTGTTACACACTGTTACACACTGTTACACACTCCACTGTTACACACTGTTACACTCTGTTACACACTCCACTGTTACACACGGTTACACACTCCACTGTTACACACTGTTACACACTGTTACACACTCCACTGTTACACTCTGTTACACACTGTTACACACTCCACTGTTACACTCTGTTACACACTCCACTGTTACACACTGTTACACTCTGTTCCACACTGTTCCACATGCCACTCTGTTACACACTGTTACACACTCCACTGTTACACACTCCACTGTTCCACACTCCACTGTTACACACGCCACTCTGTTACACACTGTTGCACACTCCACTGTTACACACTGTTACACACTCCACTGTTCCACACGCCACTCTGTTACACACTCCACTGTTACACACTCCACTGTTCCACACTCCACTGTTACACACGCCACTCTGTTACACACTGTTGCACACTCCACTGTTACACACTGTTACACACTCCACTGTTCAACACGCCACTCTGTTACACACTCCACTGTTACACACTCCACTGTTACACACTGTTACACACTGTTAAACACTCCACTGTTACACTCTGTTACACACTGTTACACACTCCACTGTTACGCACTGTTACACTCTGTTACACACTGTTAAACACTCCACTGTTACACTCTGTTACACACTGTTACACACTCCACTGTTACACACTGTTACACTCTGTTACACACTGTTACACACTCCACTGTTACACACTGTTACACACTGTTACACACTCCACTGTTACACACTGTTACACACTGTTACACACTCCACTGTTACACACTGTTACACACTCCACTCTGTTACACACTGTTACACACTCCACTGTTACGCACTGTTACACACTCCACTCTGTTACACACTGTTACACACTCCACTGTTACGCACTGTTACACACTCCACTCTGTTACACACTGTTACACACTCCACTCTGTTACACACTGTTACACACTCCACTCTGTTACACACTGTTACACACTCCACTCTGTTACACACTGTTACACACTCCACTCTGTTACACACTGTTACACACTCCACTCTGTTACACACTGTTACACACTCCACTCTGTTACACACTGTTACACACTGTTACACACTCCACTGTTACACACTGTTACACACTCCACTCTGTTACACACTGTTACACACTCCACTGTTACGCACTGTTACACACTCCACTCTGTTACACACTGTTACACACTCCACTGTTACGCACTGTTACACACTCCACTCTGTTACACACTGTTACACACTCCACTCTGTTACACACTGTTACACACTCCACTCTGTTACACACTCCACTCTGTTACACACTCCACTCTGCGTGCATAATACATATATTATTTTAGGAATTTTTAATGCACTTATCCCAGTCATATTCCCAGCACTTACGGACACACTCTCCGGGTCCGTGTGGGAAACTGGCACTGTAGTCACACTCCAAACCGCGCTGAGCGTCACACACCTCAGTTTCAGAGCAGAGTTCACCTTCTTGTCGTGCACAGATCTGACAGCAGTGACACCTGTCCAGGACCAGAGGAACCCCACGGGGGCAAATTGGAGTGAGAAATGGACACTGGCATGGACCTGAACACGGCTGACACGTGACCTGAAAAACAGCGTGACTCATTTAACATTCTGACTCAGATTAGACCTGTAGATTAGACCTTTTATTGCTGTAAACTTAAATTTCAACCTCTGAAAGTGAGACTCTTGGAGATCAGGGTTGTTAGTTGTGTAACAACTAAACGTTTATTTTATTATTAAATAAAATAATAAATATACAGTAATCTTTACGAATGCTGAGAAAACTGTTTAAGAAATCAGTATTCAAACATTAAACCCACAGACAATAAAAAGTTGTAAAAACTGATCAAACATGGCAACCCAAGGCTCAGGCACCTAAATGCCTTGAATTATTTTTTGCTCTTTTAATTTTATTTGGTCTCTTTTAAAACTGGTCATTTTAAGCAGCTATGCAACACATTACGAATAATTATAAATTCATTATTCCATTAAAAGGAGAAAATAGGTTACACATCCTGTGCTTTTTCTGCAGCTCTGAATGACTCAGGACAGATCCTGAAGATTCACAGAGAGTATGTGTCGAGTCTGTAGCGGTTTCTGACCCGTGCGAGGACGTAGAGGAGGACAGAGATGGTGAAAAACGCTCCTCGGGTTTCCCTCTTCATCCTGCAGCCGGAATGTTTCTCCTCTGCTAAAAGATGTCCTGAATTCTATTAAGCGTCTGTGTCCGTGTTAGCAAACGTCTCACCTCCAGGTCTCTCATTTATACCCTCGTGTCTCTGATGTCACAGCCAGAAAGTGCAAATAGAATTTGGACGTAGATCAAGAATAGTTTCAATTCCAGCTTTTTTGGTGCCTCTTTTTCCTACAGGTTTTGTAGAGCATGTGTGTGGGAGCAACACAAAGAACACTCGTTCTGGGGGAATAAAATCAGTAAAAAAAAAAAAAATGTGTGAAAAGTGTGAAAAGAGTGTGATTGTAGTTTAACGCTTATCTGTTACAAGTACAAAAAGCCACTGTAATGAAATTATTTAGACTTTTAGAAAAATGTGCTTACATATCTACATGTGTATATACTTTTAAATGTGTATAAATATGTACAACATGTGTATGTACACTGTATGTGTGTAGTAGGAGTATGTGTGTGTGTGTCTGTGTGTGTAGCACTAATGTCTTACTTTTGCTTCACTTCTTTCTTTGAACTTTTAGTATTTTTCCACCTGATTGTTATGACTGTTATAATTCCTCCTGATCGTCACACCTTAGTTATGTTCATTAGCTATTATTTTAACACCACCAGGACGCTGTGTAGGACACACAACAATTTTTGTGTTTTCTTATCAATTTTAAAATCCCTGGAGTCACAGAACCCTGGTCTCATCACTTCCAGCAAGAACTGCCCCTGTACATCTCATAACACAAAACTGTTTTATATATAAAGTGGACTTGAGCTCCTGTAAGTGATTTCACTGATGCAGATTTGAGTTCCACAGTGAAAAGAAAAATGTAGCCTCACAATAACAGCTCAACAAATGCAGGCCACCTCCAAGCAGAAGAACACAAACCGGTAGACCAGAACACCAGATTCCTCTCTGTGGTGGAGGCGGAAAATATCGACATTGCATGAGGATTTTAAAGAAGAAAAACACAATAAGGGCAAACTGCAAACTGTCACATGTGTCAAACACAATAAATCATAAGTCAGATCCTGAAGAAGACTCAAGGAACAAAAACTGGAGCAATTAAACCCTGAACCATTATGTTAAAAAAAATCTGTTTCAAAGACCCCCCTCCCACTTTAAAATGGGGCTAATAGTAACCAGTCAGTATCATCAGGGCAGTTATAGCTCAGTGGTTAAGGTGTCAGATCACTGATCAGGATCTTGTGCCACCAAGCTACCACTTCTGGGCCCCTAAGCATGGCCCTTAACCCTCAGTTACTCAGTTGTATAAATGAGATATAAGTAACAGGGCTGTCAAGTGGCATTTGAGAGTGACAGTCACTCATTTGGGTCTTTTCTCCCACCACACATTGTATTTCTCACACAGAAAAACTTTTTGACTATTTATCATATATTTAATAAGCCGCAGCGCCCAAAACGTATCAGTCCGCACTGCTGTCTCTAAGGAACCAGGCAGGAACCAAGCGCGTCTCACCTGGAGCTCTTAGTCGAACCTGACACTTATCAGCCAATCAAAAAAAGAGGCTACAAAATAGCCAATCGGAAAATAGCACTGTTGTATCTGGGTAAGATTTAACACAACAACCAATGAAAAAAAAAAAAACATATTCATTAGAGAGGGTATTTTCGATGGTGGGTTTGAACAAAACCTCAACACGAAACAGTTTGTCTCTATACGGGACATTGTCCTCAATCATGACCCTAAAAATGTCTGGGCTTGTGCTGAACTGTTTTATATGGGAGCAACATTACAAATGATAAAGGAGTCCAAAAAGGTAACAAACACTTACAATAAACACCACCAGTCATAATCTCTCTCTTCTCTCTCTCTCTTTTTCACACACACGCACACACACAGACACACACACACACACACACACACACACCCAGACACACAACACACACACACAGACACACAACACACACACACACACACACACACACACACAGACACACACACACACACACCACACACACACTAATTAATAAATGGAAATTGAACAAATACAAAACTTCATCACTGCATCATCATCATCATCAGTCAATACAACACCTTTCTGTTTCAGTCAGTGATCTGTAGTCGTGTTTGTATCGCTTTGTTTTATTGGTATTTCTTTTTAATTTATTTAGAAAAGGTTTTTTATTCATTGTAAAGGCGGGGCTTGCTGCGAAGGTCACGTGATTTCATCCATGTGAGACGTATCGAAAGCACCGCGAGCGCTCATGGTCTGACCAATCAGAAGCGAGGTTAGGAAACTCTGGTAGCTAGAAAGAAAACTTATAGAGTTGTTGAGGTTTTTGGGTTGGTGTTGATGTTGGAGATCGGACAAGGAATCTGACACGGAATCGGACACGGAATCGGACACGGAATCTGTCCCGGGTTTGAGACGCGCTGGAGGAGGGACATGGGAGCAACCTTAGGGACCTTCAGCCTTCTGCACTGGGTAGGGGATTTATTCTCATTTATTTACTTATTTGTTTAAAGGAAAGACAGAAAATAGAGAAACGTTTTTCTAAAAATTTTATTTTTATTTTATTTTTTTTTTAATGTTTGTGCGTTTCGTCACTTGCGCGCTTTAATCCGGTTAATCCGGTGTTGCGCGTGACCCCACTTCCCTTCGGTAGTGTCTCTGTAACCTGAGGGATTAAACCCGTTAAACCTCCTAACCGGATTAACAGCGCTGTTCAATGCATTTACACGCTGCACACAGGGCAAAGATGGAACAGAGTCTCAAACTTTCTCTAATAGTCAGATTACATTTACAGATGTGTTCCAGCTGTGTGACCTGCTGGGTCTCAGGTGTGTCACAGACTCAAACAAAACCAAACACCAGGTTAAAAAAAAAAAAACCTGTACAAAGCGTGAAGAAGACGAGCTTTAAACATCTGACACTTTAAGGGGAATCCTGAGGGACTTTCCTGGTATCAGGATTAGATTAGATCAAAGCTCAGGATTAAAAAAAAAGTGATAAAGATCATTGTAAGGAATTATTTCCCTCTCATCTCAGCTTGGACAGGATTTCTGAGCCCGTCTCCCTCTGCTCGGTTTCTGGTTCTCCGGCGAGTACTCGGGGAAGTCTCAATGAAACGGCAGTCAGTCTTTCAAAGAGAAGTCCCAACTTTTTTATGTTATACATGAATATATAGTAGTACAAAAAAAAGGAAGGACATAATATGTGTGTGTGGAGCTTAATGCTAGTATCTGCAGAAGATACCTTGACCGTTATCATGAAGCAGGAAACCTCCCAGCTGCAGTATCCTGTTTTTCATAACTTCTTTCATACAAAGCATATTGTAGCAGAGCAGATGTGCCAGGAAGAGGAGGTTATGCCAAGGTCAAGGTATCTGTGTGTGTGTGTGTGTGTGTGTGTGTGTGTGTGTGTGTGTATGAGAGAGAGAGAGAGAGAATGTGTGTGTGTATGTGAGTGTGTGTGAGAAAAGAACATTGTGCTTTGTACAGAAAGTCTGCAACATTAGTCTGCATCAGAAAACATGAAGTATTTTATACAATTATTCTGACAATCGTTTATCTCCATGAGGAAATTTTAATGCTGTTAGATTTCAGACTGAACGTCAGAATACAAATGCAGAATAAATAATAAAATATAAGATGCTGCGTGATGACGTCAGAAACTGTGTGAGTGTTGTGATGTCATAATGCTGTAATCTCTATCAGACACATTTGCACTTGCATTAATAAATGCAGCAAACTGGGGTTTCTTTTGTCGCTGTAGTCGCGTCGCTTTTGGTCGTTTAGTACGAACATTTCACCTGTAAAAATAATTCCAGATATAATACGTCGAATCTGCCAAATGCTGGAAATGTAAAAATATACTGAAGATTATGGATCACTGCTTTCAAAGAGAAGTCCCAACTTTTTTATGTTATACATGAATATATAGTAGTACAAAAAAAAGGAAGGACATAATATGTGTGTGTGGAGCTTAATGGTAGTATCTGCAGAAGATACCTTGACCGTTATCATGAAGCAGGAAACCTCCCAGCTGCAGTATCCTGTTTTTCATAACTTCTTTTCATATATTTACATAATCCACTGATCCATGTGTAATTATACAGCAGACAGTAAACTACTGACCCTAGCAGCTGTTTTATTGCAAATATTTCTTACTTTTTCTTTACCATTTCATCTAAAATATCGTCACTGTGACCAAAATACTGAACACAAATAAAAAAAATGAGTCGATAACAACAAGAAACAGAAAATATCAAGCCAACATGAATGTGTTCTAGGTTCTGAATGGTTGACTTTGACTTTCACTTCTGTTCCTGAGGTGGTTCTGGGAATTCGACGCTTAGCTTCAGCTCAATGTGGCCAGGATTCCTTGTCAGAAAAACATGCAGCTTGCCATCTTTAAAATACTGTGTGTTTAAAAACATACCGGAGACGTAGACATACACGATCCAAACAAAAATATGTGCACCCCTTATAACTGCACTCATGTGTGGTTCTTCTCCAAACTGTTACCATAAACTAAACACACAGTTGTACTGAACATCTCCGTGTGCTGCAGCTTTACACTTTACCGTCGGTGGAGCCACAAACTCTTCTCTAGCATGAAGACACGGTGTGAAGGTGAAGGTTGAAGTGAAGAACTCGAGTGGTTCTGCACAGAGCTATGACTCTGACTCAAACCCACTGAACACCTTTGGGATGAACTGGAACTGGAGTCTCCTCAACATCCCAACATCAGAGTCTGATCTCACTTATACTTTTGTAGCTGAATGATCACAAATCTCCACAGTTACAATCCAACATCTGAAGCCTTCTGAGAAGAATGGATGATATTATAAGCTCCACATATGAGTGTGATGGTCAGGGGGCACATACTTTTGGCTAACTAGTGTATTATACAATAATTAGACCATCTGATTGGTGGATAAATTAGACAATAGTAAGGATTATACAATAAAATGTTTAAGAGTGAAAGTTTCCTTTAAACTTCTTTAAGAGGATTAAAACTCATTGTGTTTTTGGAAACTGAAATTAAACAGATTTAAAAGGAAAAAAATGTTTCACTGTCTGATGAATGTTTCCTGTTTCATCTTGTTCACCTTCAAATGCAAACATTTCAGCTGGAGAAAAACACAGAAGGTTTATAATCTGAAGGTCAGATGATAAGAACACACACAGACCACACTGTTCAGACACGAGAAAGAGTTTCAAGGTCGTACCGTGTGGATCGGCCCAATTACCGGACAACGTCTGTTCAGTACAGTGCAGAAAATGTCAAAATAAAGAGAATGTATGTTTTTAATAAAGAAAATATATCAAACTCATTTATGGACTTTATGTAGTAAGGATCGACAGTTCATCGCTCAGGATGCTGAGTTCTTATTAACACGCCGTGGAGCTTGTGGCTGCAAAGCTACAAGAAATGCAAGAGACTTAATTTCCTGTATTATACACCAGAAGAGGAAGAGCTCTTGGACTCAAACAATAGTGTTCAAGAAGACGTTAAGAAAAAGTTCTCAATGTTCTAAAATCCAGACACACCTTCACTAAACATATTGGATTTGTGTTCAGATTAAACGCCGACGGAAAGATAATAAAAAACTCTGATGATGCTGAACATTGTGATGGTTTCCATACACTCACTATAAACAACATAGAATAATGCTCAATAATTAAAATGATCATGTGTTTAATAATTGTGTGTGTGTGTTTGTGTGTGTGTGTGTGTGTTTTAGGCTCAGTGTCTGTGTGGCTCGGCGACATGTCTGACATGTCGTTTTTGCTCCAAATGTAAGAACTCAATAGTGACTCGAATCATTTACGCCTCAATCCTCTTACTCGACACCATCATCGCCTGCATCATGCTGTCACCCAGCGTCGAGCGGCAGATGAAACAGGTAAAGCGCAAATCTGTGTTCAGTCTGATTAGTTTGATTTGTAACTGAATGAGTGAATTGTTATAATTACAAAATGAACACCTGAGTGAATCATTTGAGGTTATAAAGTGAACAGAAAACTGACTCCTTGGAGATCAAACTGTAATTGAACGATTCATTATTTAAGATTCTATAACAAATAAATGAGTGAATTATTAAAGATTAGAATGTGAATCAGTGATTCAATTCAGATTCTTATTTTAATATAAAGGAATCATTTATTAGCCCCCAGGTGGTCCAGCGGCAGGATCCCTCTCTCTCGTTGTCGTGGCTCGGGTTCGATTCCCCGTCGGGGAGCTGTAGAGTTAACGCTCATGAACCAGCCAAAAGAAGAATCACGTATTTTTAAATGAGCTCATTGTATTGTATTTCAAGATTTTTTTTAATTATGCAGCTGATTACCTGAATGTATGACTGAATCATTTGAGATTCTGATGAATAATCAGCGTGAATCATTTAAGATTATAAAGTGAACAAATGCATAAGTGAATCATTTGAGGTCGTAATGAAATAGGTGAATGAATCATTTGAGAGTATAAACTGATTGAATGAATCATTTGAGATTCTGATCAAAAGGGGAGTGAATCATTTGTGAACGAACGCATGAGTAAATCATTTGAGCTCATATTGAATTAATTAGGTGAGTGAATCATTTGAGAGTTATAAACTGAATGAATGAGTCATTTGAGATTGTGAGTAAACTGTAAGTGGATTTTCTGACTCACTTGTAAAGATCCCTGGATTTTGTGAAGACGACACGAGCTCCAGCACTGCAGGAACTTTTCAGTGTGACACGTTTGTGGGCTTCAAAGCTGTGTATCGTCTTTGCTTTGGCATGAGCATGAGCTTCGTGGCTTTTTGTCTGCTGACCATCAACATAAAGAACAGCAGAGACCCTCGAGCTGCATTTCACAACGGGTAAAGAGCTAATTAACTAACGAGGGTTGATCGACCTTCACACCTGACTGGACTTTACACTGAAACACTTTTCCTAGCTGCTGTAAAGGTCTTGATGAGCGTTTCTCTAACTTGTTTCTCCTTCTTTCATGTAGCTGCTGGTTTTTCAAAATCACGATCATTATTGCGCTCACAGTCGCTGGCTTTTACATTCCAGAGGGACATTTCTCTTACAGTAAGAAACACACTTTATATTCATGTACAATGTTATTTTGTTTTGCACAATTCTTTATCTAAAGCATGGTGCTGGTAGCATCGTGTCCACCAATGCATAGCATATGATTCACAATGTCCGTTAACGTCACGTCACATGACTCCATGGTCACTTCTGCACCAGTTTATCACCACTTCACTTCTTCATTCACTGTTTGTCGTGTTCACCTCGGTGGTGTTTGAGCTCATGTCTGTGCTGTACCACGACGTTCTGGCTCCTCTTTTGTTTTGTGTTCATAGATGATCCTTGTCTCTACTTTATCTGGTTTGTTTGTGTTGTGTTAAATAAAATGAACGTAATCAGCATTTTTCTTACTTTAATTTCTTATAAATACTAAATATTCTCAATTAAATTGGTTCCTTAATATTGTACAAATTTCTTAGACTTGTTCTGTGTCAACATGGTGTAATAGATGTAGTGATGTAATTTATATGTATATATTGTTGTTTTGCTCAGTTTGGTTTGTAGTAGGTGCACTTGGAGCTTTCTTCTTCATCCTCATCCAGCTCATCCTCCTCATGGACTTTGTGCACTCGTTGAGCGAGTCGTGGCACGACAAGAAAGAAAACCAGAACCCAAAGCTCTGGGGTTGTGGTGCGTGAGTGTAAATTCATCATGACTCATGAATGGACTTTAAAATTAGAATAATTATGTTTTACTAGTATTACTACTACTAGTGACTAGTAACTATTATTACTATTATTACTATTATTACTATTGTTTATTATGTTTAATATTATCTGTCTTTCAGTTATGTTACTGTTCTTTGTTACTGTTTTAGTTTTGGATTTGGTTTATTTCTCTCTCTCTCCCTTCATCTCTCACTCTCTCGCTTTTTCTCTCTCTCTCCCTCCCATCGTCTCTCTCCATCTCTCTCTGTCTCTCTCTCTCTCTCACTCTCTTTCTCTCTCTGTCTCTCTGTCTCTCTCTCTCTCTCTCTCTCTGTCTCTCTCTCTCTCTCTCTCTCTCTCTCTCTCTCTCTCTCTCTCTCTCTCTCTCTCTCTCTCTAGCCCTGATAAGTGTAACCTTAGTGAACTACTCTGTGTCCGTCCTCGGCATCACGCTCTTGTTCATATTTTACGCTCGGCCCATGGAGTGTTCACTCAGCAGGTTCTTCATCAGCTTCAACCTCATCCTCTGCATCATTGCTTCAGTCATCTCTGTTCAGAACATAGTTCGTGTAAGTGACAAATATATATATATACACACAAAAAAAGAGCTTTTATTATTTACTGTCTGCATCACTTTGTTTTAAAAGTGAGGTCACTGTAGGGGGCGTGGCCTAAATAAGAAATTAACATTAAGTCTCAAATCACAGAAATCCTGCTTTATTTACGTCACATATACTTTCTGATTTACAGAAACGTCTTCCTGCTTCTGGACTCATGCAGTCGTCCTTCATCACTCTGTACACTGTCTACCTCACCTGGTCAGCTGTGACAAATGAACCAGGTACTGCAGTGAGCTGAGCACGATGTAGCTCAGGTGTAATGACAGCCCCAGATTCACCTCACGCTTTGCTGTGCTTTGGAATGACTTTTACTTCATTTTTTATTTAGTTTTTACACTGAATAAAATTTAAAAAACACTACGGTCAGAAGTATGTGAAAGAAATTAGATTCAAGTAGAAAATAAAGTGGTCCTGAAACAGAACCCTGTGGGACCTCAAAGTCAATGTTTTTAATCCCAAAGTCAGATCTAAAAGCTTTTACTGTTTGAATAAACCAACGGGCCTTTTATCAGTCTTCAGTCAGTTGTGTGTATGGAAATGATCACTCATTGGTTTATAAAATAAAAATTTCCAGTGTGTATGTTGATAAAAGACCGATTTGTGAAAACTGAAATCACTGTTTCTGTTTCATTTTAATCCTGAATCAGAAAAATCCTGCAATCCCAGTCTGCTGAGCATCTTCCAGCAGGATCCTGTTCTCAATAGCTCTTCAACAAACCAAACCCAGCAGGAGAGCCCAAAGCATCCTTACTTCTTAACGGAGGATGCACAAAGCATCGTGGGATTGTTAGTGTTTGTCGTGTGCATTTTATACTCGAGGTACGATCACGTTCAGTACAGCTTTATTAAGAGAAACCCTTCTGTCTGTGACGGTGTAGTGAGATGAAGCACAGTCACTGTCAGCACTCATTTCCTACAGCAGCGCGTCACAGCCTGATTTATTCTTCTATAACTCTGTCAATGTGAACGAGCTGTTGCTATAGAAACCATAAATGATCAGAGCTAGTGCATTAATATACACCTGCGCTAATGTCAGCACTGCTGTTATCTGTTTGTGTGGAAACTTTATTCTGTTAAACTGTTTCTAACTGAGTGAAAGTCTGACACACGGCTCTGTGGTTGGCAGCATTCGCTCGTCCAGCACCAGTCAGGTGAACAAACTCCTGCTGACTCCATCAAATGCCGTGCTGATCGACAACCCCTCCACAGGAAGCCTCTGTGCCCCCGAGGGGCCGAGACGTCTGGTAGATAACGAGAGAGACGGCGTCCAGTACAGCTACTCCTTCTTTCACATGCAGCTCTTCCTCGCTTCTCTCTACATCATGATGACACTCACAAAATGGTACAGGTGAGTAACGGACTCTCCAGGTTACAGCAGCACAACTGAATTCATCAGGAATAATCAGCATCACTTACATTTAGTAATGTAGTGTAATGTATTATTAGTAGTAATAATAATAATAATAATAATAATAATAATAATAAAATAGTGTTTAAATCTATTAAAAGCTTTCGTAACCACTGCTGCTGTTTAAATAACTTTATTTAATAAATATTATTTATTCATTTTTTAAATAAATTTCAGTGAAGCATGTGAAAGGGGACGGGGCTACACAACATTCTCACACATGTTCACGACACTAAATGACTCGAGTTTGAGAAGACAGAAATTCAGAACTAAAGCTGTAGCACAGAAAAGAAACGCAATATTTCTTGCATCTGGGACGACAGAATAAAGAACGCGAATAAATACATTTTTTTAAATACACATTAGGGGGTCACGGTGTCTTAGTGGTTAGCACGTTCGCCTCACAGCTCCAGGGTTGTGGGTTCGATTCCCGCCTCCACCTTGTGTGTGTGGAGTTTGCATGTTCTCCCCGTGCCTCGGAGGTTTCCTCCGGGTACTCCGGTTTCCTCCCCGGTCCAAAGACATGCATGGTAGGTTGATTGGCGTCTCTGGAAAATTGTCCGCAGTGTGTGATTGCGTGAGTGAATGAGAGAGTGTGTGTGTGCCCTGTGATGGGTTGGCACTCCGTCCAGGGTGTATCCTGTCTTGATGCCCGATGACGCCTGAGATAGGCACAGGCTCCCCGTGACCCGAGGTAGTTCAGATAAGTGGTAGAGAGTGAGTGAGTGAGTGAGTGAGTGAGTGAATATTCTGAAATATTAATTAATCATTAAACAAAACATCCGAAACATCTTTTTACTTAATTTGAGTTAAACTAGTTAAACAGTAAAAGTGGAACTTTCAGTCATTCTGATTGTCTTTAGCTGATCACTGAAGCGTTCTGTTTGATTTGTTTTGCTAAAAAGTTTTAATACCCAACTCGAGCTCAAGGACTAGATGTGACTCAGACGTGACTCAGAGCCACATAAACCGAGCAACGAGCACAAGGTGGAACTTAGCAGCAGGAAGCTGCAGCAATAGTCAAGGAACACACAGGAAGCAGAAAACAGGAAGTGACCCGGAGGCCTTTTTGTTTTTTCATTTCTGTCAGTGGTTGAACTCAAACATTATTCTTATTATTTTTATTATTGTTGTTTGATAATAGTGTAATATTTTGTGTGTTATTGTTAGCGTTTGTTAATGTTGTGATATTTCATGTTATTTCTGTAACAGACCTGATGCCAACTACAATGACATCACACACAAGAGAGGACCAGTGTGGGTGAAAATCTCGTCCAGTTGGACTTGTGTCTTTCTCTACGTCATGACTCTGATCTCTCCCATCATCTTCCAGGACAGAGACTTCTCATAACCACTGTACTGATTTCACCCTCATGTGATTCTTCATCCGTCTTCTGCAGCACGTCTGATCCACAGGGACGTCTGGACGTCTAGCCCGTGTTCTGCTGATCAGTTGTTAAGTCACTTTCTAAAAGTTCTTACTTTTTATTTTTGAGAAATTTTGTCATTTTTTGGAACATTTTTCTCTTGAGGTTTTATGTAACGTCTGAAAATATTCCGATATTTTTAAGGACACTTTCTTTTTCTCTTGCAAGGTTTTTTACATAAAATTGAAAAAGAACAAAAAAAGTTGTTTTATATATTTTTTTTACCTTTTTATCTAAACTTTTCTAAAGTTTGAGAAGTATTGTGATTTTTTTCTCTAAAGATGTTTTGTTCCATTTTTAAACTCAAGCTTAATGGAAGATTTGAGAAACGAGAGATTTTATATACAATTTAGAAATATTGTGGTAAAATTTTGCATAAGACATTTAATCACTTTTTCCCAGAGGCTTTGTGTAACGTTTGAGGAACTTAAAGCATTTGTGATATTTTGCAGTTTTTTTTCCAAAAATAAAAAAAGAAAAGACTTTTAGCAGATTTGTCATATTTTACATAACTTAAAAAAAAGCTTTTTATAGTATTTTTGTTTACATGGATGTCTTTACACTACAAATACAAAATACAGCCATGAGAATCGAATTCTGAACAAATGATTGTCTTTCACACAATGAAGCAAAAATCTTTTCTGAACAGTTTTTTTAGTGTTCAGTTTGTTTTTAGTGTTTATTGTAATGTTGTAACATGATGTCGTCTTATTCACTGCTGCTCAGTTGCTGTTGTGTTTGCTTTTGAACAAAATATTTATTTTGCCAGGAGGAAAAAAAAACTCCAGAAAGTTAAAAACGTTTTAACATTTTGTACTAAAAAAATTGCTTTATGAAATAACGAGGTTTTTGATGACTTTTACACATCAGACTAACTTTGTATCAGAACGTCACTAATTATGAGATGTGAGAGATCGACACGGTCAGATCAATAAACCGTCTCTATGGCAACACAAAACAAAACGGCCATGTTTCAGGCCGACGTAATAGCTGGCAGTTTGCTAAAATGTTTTATTGTGGTTTAAAATGGTTTATTAAGCTAAACCAAAGCTCTACACTGTAAACGCTGATGATCTAAATGTACAGAGCTGAAATCTCCTGATGTTCCGTGTTGTTTAGCGGCAGACGCCAGCGTCGTGGTTTCGCTCCTGTATGTCACGATGTAAACATTCTTTACGTGTCGTGACGTAACAGCACCAGAAACGATGTCATGATGTTGAATCATGAAGTTGTTACGGTTGTGTCTCTCTCACTCACTGAACAAACCGGAAACAAAATGATCTGTTTTACCTCCTTTCCTTTTCCTGTCGTGTCAAACTGACCACTTCATAAACACTGTTCACTTCAGTTCACTATGAAACTGCTAACATTTTGTCTTTTGTAAACGTTTCAACATTAGAACCCAGCAGGTTAGTCGATAAATCAATAAATTCTAAAGTAAACTTTTAATTATAGTGAAAAAGTCATTAGGTTTTTAAATCCAATCCCAAGGAATTAAATGACACACTTTTCTCCTCACACTAATATTTTTCATTCAGACACAAAACTGTAAAATTTCTCATGACTGTTGTATTTTTTGATCAACGTTGTTCAAGTTTCTTTTTCAGAATTCATCAGATTTTTTTTCTCCTTTATATTTTAAGTGTATTTTGTTCAACTCTTTTTCTCCCGTCTGGTGTTCAGTCGTCTGAGGCTTCGCTGCTTCACACTGAACTTTTCACACATGAAATGTTCTTGGGTTTGAATCTTCAGAAGCACTGAAAGGGTTTGATTTTGTTAAAGAGAAACTTCCTGATGTCACAATCAAACTGCTGTGAAGTCTCTGAACGTGCACCGACTCCTCGCTGTGTTCACTTCAGCTGAACATGAAGCAACATGTCAGCGTGTAACTTGTCCTGGAGTGATTCATCTCAAAATATCAGATTGTAACAAACACTCAGGCTGAACTCAAATCACCTCAAACCACATGGCACGGTGTTGTGCAGTCCAATTAGACCGATTCCTGAATCTCTGTTTGTATCAGCAGAAGATCTCCATCCCTGCGGTGCAGCATGGTGGTGCATCAGGCTTTAGAGCTGCTCTTCATCAGCCAGAACCGGGGCTTTTATCAGGTGGATGAAATGATGAGGAGATACAAATTCCAGCTGATTTTAGGGCATAAACTTCAGCTGTCTGCTATTGAGCTGAAGATAAACGACCCAAAATATACATCCACATCAACACAGGAACGACTTCACCAGAAGACCAGAAGATGATCAGGGTGTCAGTGAGTGAGCCAGAACCCAGATCTGAGCTGTGTAGGAGACGTCCTTACGACCCGAGAGATCTGAATAATTTTGCAGGAGAATATCACCAAGTCGTGCTGATAGACTCTTACTAAAAAGACTGAGACAGCTACTTCAACCAGGGATTAGTGTAGGGGTGTGTATACTTATGCAAACAGGTTCATTTACTGTTTTACATTTCTGCTTTTCACTTTTCTGATCGTTTTTCACTTACAGTTTTGACATGATTTTATCTTGGTTTCAGTTTCCTGACTTGCAGTGAAACTCCGCCTCCTCCATATTAATATTCATGAACCAGAAATCCAGATGTTCATTAATATTCATTAGCTTGCTGACTGCTAGTTAGGGAACTGTTAGTAACGCTAAAAGTGTGGAATCTTTAACACACTGTTAAAAATCAGACTGAAGACAAAGATCAATGAAAGACGTCGAGTCAACATCCAAAAAAAAGAGTTTTATTTACAGAACCGGTCACATGATCACAGCATCACATTACTGCTCGTTAGATTTGTCTCTCTTCATCCCACCATGGACCGTTTCCTGCCTCTGAGTCTGACCTCGTCCAGTTTTTTAATCACCGGTGGAGCTTTTTTGGATGCAGTGGTGTAACTCTGCAGAAGTTTCTGGAACAGAGTCTCTGTGTTGGGGTGTGTGCTGAGAAAAGCCTTCTCCAGCACGTACAGGTCCACACCTTTATCCTCAGGTAAAGCAGAGACGAAGCTCAGGCCGAAGTCAATGAGCAGCAGCTTGAGGTCTCCAGAGAGCTCCGGCTTCAGCAGCATGTTGGAGGTAGTGAGGTCTCCGTGGATCACGTCCTCGTCGTGCATCTTGGCCAGGATTCGGCCCATTTTGTCAGCGAGGCCGTGCAGAGACTCGATGGACCGTCCTTTAGCCTGAGCGTCTGCGATGTGCTCGCGCACCGTGATGGAGTCAGTGATCTCCTCCAGGAAAATGCAGTTGGTGCTGAGATCCACGAAGTACACGACCGGCGCTGCGATACCTACAGACATCACTGTTAATCACAGTCTTTATACAGGTCACGGTCTGATGTTCTAGTGTAGTGAAGGTCATGTTGTACATCAATACACCACAGAGAAAGGTTCTGTTCTCTGATTGGTCAGAATGTAGTGATGAACAGCAGCTCTGTCAGTAGCACAGGTGCTAATAATAGGTTTATTTTAATGAGAGAATTACTCGACACTTTCTGACCAATCAGAAACGTGCTACAAACTGCTGTAATATAACGTTTAACTGTAAGACATGAAGTCTGCACTGTTGTTGTTGTTGTTGTTGTTGTTGTTGTTGTTATGAACATTGCGACAGTACCGACCTGCTTTCCGGCAGCGCAGGATGGACCGGACCTCTTGAGCCGTCCGGCGTCTCGTGAGCTTCTCATCCAGCACGTGGTGTCGGTACCGTTTACGGAACCGCTCCTTCACTATTGCGCTCCGCCCTAAAAACCGGACCCGGTACACGCGCGCCTCCGCGCCCTGTTTAATCAGCTCGGCGTCGCGCAGAAACGACACCACTGACGGCGCGCTCACACTATCCGCCTCCGCCATGATGCTTCTCTTGTTCACTTCCGGGTCAAACGTAAAGGTTGCCGGAGGCTCACGTGAACTTCAGTGTCTTAAACAACAAAAGTTTATTCTGATAAAATAAAGTATAAAGTTCAGATCCTGTTCATTCCGAATATCTTATTAACTTCACTCTCATTTAACATTAAACCTGTAAATAAGTGACATTATACATGCATTTTTATAAATACTGTGTGTGTGTGAGAGAGAGAGAGAGAGAGAGAGAGTGTGTGTGTGTGTGTGTGTGTGTGAGAGAGAGAGAGAGAGAGAGAGAGTGTGTGTGTGTGTGTGTGTGTGTGTGTGTGAGAGAGAGAGAGAGAGAGAGAATGTGTGTGTGTGTGTGTGTGAGAGAGAGAGAATGTGTGTGTGTGTGTGTGTGTGTGAGAGAGAGAGAGAATGTGTGTGTGTGAGAGAGAGAGAATGTGTGTGTGTGAGAGAGAGAGAGAGAGAGAGAATGTGTGTGTGAAAATGTGTGTATGTTTGTGTATGTGTGTGTGAGAGAGAGAGAGAGAGAGAGAGTGAGTGTGTGTGTGTGTGAGTGAGTATGGGTGTGTGTGTGTGTGTGTGTGTGTGAGTAAGAGATAAATATGAGCAGGTCATTTTTAAGTCTTTGTAATTCGAGCTCGTTATTTATTTATTGGTCAGTGTGTGTGCCACGTAAACAGGGTTGCCAGATTTCACTAAACACATCTTTCGTTCCATGGTTTATACAGTGTATTTTACAGTCTGTAGAGTTTCAGTATTAAATGACTTTATTCACAAATTTCCTGAACTGACGGATTTGCTTTCAAAAGAAGTTTCCGTGCTTCAGACTGTTGGATTATATAAAAATGTCCAGCCTGAAAAATGCGCGTTCACGTGGAGACTAAACCCGAGCAAAAGTGACAGTTCTACAAATCAACACAAAGTGTAATAATAAACAGATTCATTCACAAGTTTTGTTCATTTTTAGCTCCAATGTGATTTCACACAAAGGGTACAAAGCCTCAATCTGGCAACCCTGTGTATGATATCTACAAACCCTGACCGTGTTGTTGAGGAATGATGAAGAAAACTCGGTGAAGGAGTTTTTACAAGTCTTTTAAAGGCTGGTCTTTGTATTTTTTTGTGATGGAGCCCGTAATGAACACTGAAGAAGGCAGATGAGAAGATTAATAATCTTTAACCTTTTAGTTCTTCAGTATAAAAAGTAGCGGTGTGTTTGATCTCCAGCTGCTGCAGATGTGATGAAGATCAAAACGAATCAGAATCAAATACATGATGGGATTGAAATAGAAACTTCCATCATCTCCAAATGTGTTGGTGAAGCTGAACAGAAGGACAGAGAGGTTAGTGATTAGTGCTCTGGAGTTTCTCTGTTTAAAACTGTCTAAAAACCTGAACATCTTATTTATCTGAACACAAGATTGAGGTTTAAACTCTAAAGTTTGGTGAAATTCTCTTCTCAGCTTCACCTCAATCTCTGACTGTTCATTCGGGTCATTTGTTCAATATTATTTAGTTTTATTACTAAAATGTGAACTTCGAGTCTTTTAGAAGAAACAGAACATCTTACAAAAATAAAATCATGATAAAAAAAAGTTTTAAGTTCATAAATTAAAAGTAAAATAAAAAAGTTCTCAGAGTTTTAGAGGTGAAAAAATTCATCATTTTATTATAATCTGTTTAAAATGGTGTTTCTCCCTTTAAATAGTCGTTTTATCTTCCTAAAACTACGAACAATTCTCCTTATTATTATCATTACTGTTAATAATATTCAGTAATACTCTTTTTTTTTGGCTGCCACTAAAATACAATTAAAAAAAAGTAAAAAATGTTCGGTGAAACTCCACACAATAAATAATGTTAGGATTAAACTTACCTGTGATGGTAAAAAAATTAAGATTAAAGTTTGTGAAGCGTGTAAATGTGTGATTATGTCTTAGGAACATGACAAACGGAAGCTACATGAATGCTAAGCAGCTCCTAATTTTAGCCTGTCTGATGTTTCTGATGCTAATTGATTAGTCTTTTTTCCTTCAGCAACCTGAAGTGGATCAACAAGAGGGTTGCCATGGTTACAGCTGTGTGTGTGTGTGTGTGTGTGAGTGAGAGAGAGAGAGAGAGAGAGAGAGAGAGAGAGACAGACACAGAGAGAGAGACACAGACACAGAGAGAGAGAGACAGAGAGAGAGACAGACACAGAGAGAGAGAGAGACAGACACAGAGAGAGAGAGAGAGACAGACCCAGAGAGAGAGAGAGAGACAGACCCAGAGAGAGAGAGAGACAGACACAGAGAGAGAGAGAGACAGACACAGAGAGAGAGAGAGACAGACACAGAGAGAGAGAGACAGAGAGAGAGAGAGAGACAGAGAGAGAGAGACAGACACAGAGAGAGAGAGAGACAGACACAGAGAGAGAGAGAGACAGAGAGAGAGAGACAGACACAGAGAGAGAGAGAGAGAGAGAGAGAGAGAGACCCAGAGAGAGAGAGAGACAGACACAGAGAGAGAGAGAGACAGAGAGAGAGAGAGACAGACACAGAGAGAGAGAGAGAGAGAGAGAGAGACCCAGAGAGAGAGAGAGACAGACACAGAGAGAGAGAGAGACAGAGAGAGAGAGACAGACAGACAGAGAGAGAGAGAGACAGAGAGAGAGAGACAGACACAGAGAGAGTCAGAGAGAGAGAGACAGACACGGAGAGACAGTGAGACAGAGAGAGAGAGACAGACACAGAGAGAGAGAGACAGAGAGAGAGAGAGAGAGAGAGACAGACACAGAGAGAGAGAGACAGAGAGAGAGCGACAGACACACAGAGAGAGAGAGAGAGAGAGAGACAGACAGACACAGAGAGAGAGAGAGAGAGAGACAGACAGACACAGAGAGAGAGAGAGAGAGAGAGACAGACACAGAGAGAGAGAGACAGAGAGAGAGACAGAGAGAGAGACAGACAGACACAGAGAGAGAGAGACAGACAGACACAGAGAGAGAGAGAGAGAGAGAGAGAGAGAGAGCATCAAAACAAACTTTAACACATGGGTTAATTCTGTTTTCTCTTTATTTAGGTCTGTTTTCCTTCAATGAAATGAAACCCTGCTGCTGAATTATTTTGCCACAAGGAAGCTGTGAAGCTCCTAAAGATTAAAGCACAATGGGTGAGTGAGTCTAATCTTCTCCACTGTTCACGTCTGTGTGTGATGTTAATGTGAACTTTAGGTCCTAATTATTGTAGGAACACGTGGAAGACTTATTTTTTAAGCCTAACAGCTCGAGTGTTTTGGTACAGAATCTGAACACAGGAGGCTCTGAGGAGATTTCACTCTGTCTGTAGGATTTACTTCAACATTCGAAACAAACTGCAGCAACAACTGAAACTCAGACGACTTATCAGTTTATCTTCTCAGTTTCTCTTCTCAGTTTATCTTCTCAGTTTATCTTCTCAGTTTATCTTCTCAGTTTATCTCTTCTTCTAAATAACTGGTGGAGCAAAACCGGTGGCAGTGTTCAGTATGTAGAGGTTGTGTTAACTGTGTGAGGATAAAACACTCCTACACACCCTGTGAGAGGTTCAGAGATCTAACTGGAACATAGAACATCTGTAGGTACCTCAAGAACATTTTCAGGAACTTTGTGCACATTTTCACCTGAAGGAACTCTTAAGTACGTGTGCACCACAGTAACCTTTTAAGAATCCCAAAGTGAAACTGGTGGAACATTTATTTAAAAAAAAAGAGAGATAAATAGTGCCTGATACATTGGGGTATTATTTGACTGAGCTGAAGCTCGCTGTGCTCTTCATTGTTTGTGGTGTAACATCATCATACACCTAGTTTGTGCCTTTTGTGGATAGAATTTATAAACAGTGCTAATAAAGTCTCTCTTCTCCTCAGGTTGCTCTGCTGTAGTTGTGGCTGCTGCCGCATCATTTGTCGGTGGTCTGGTGTTCGGCTACGAACTGGGAATCATCTCTGGTGCTCTGCTGCAGCTGCAGGTCCAGTTCCATCTGAGCTGTGTGCAGCAGGAGGCTGTGGTCAGTTCCCTCCTCATTGGAGCCATACTAGCTTCTGTTCTCGGCGGCTGGCTGATCGACCGTCATGGCAGGAGGACGTCTATCTTGCTCAGTAACCTGCTCATCATTGTCGGGAGCCTCATCCTGAGTGTTAGCGTCTCGTTTCTGATGCTAATCTTTGGCCGTCTCATTGTGGGATTCGCTATGTGTGTGTCCTCAATGTCCTGCTGCATCCTTGTCTCTGAGACGGTTTCACCTGAACGCAGAGGTCTGATGGTCACGCTGTATGAAGTCGGTGTTACGGTTGGGATATTGTTTGCGTACGCAGTTAACTACATCTTATCTGGTGCTCCGTCAGGATGGCGGTACATGTTCGGGTTGGTTGTGGCACCGTTGCTTGTGCAGTTGTTTTTGCTTTGGGTTTTTCCTTCACAGCTCACACCAAGCTCACGGCTTCTGAATGAGAGCGGCGAAGACGAGGCTTTTGGTGGAGCCCAAACACACAGGAAAGTGAACACACTAGTAAACCTGTTTCAGCGGCGTGATAACATGCGCACCAGAACCACAATCGGACTCGGGCTGGTGGTGTTCCAGCAGTTCACGGGTCAGCCCAACGTGCTCCTCTACGCCTCCACCATATTCCAGTCTGTGGGATTTAAGAGCGGCGCATCTGCTGTGTTGGCGTCACTCGGACTCGGGGTCGTTAAAGTCATTGCAACGTTAGCGGCGATGTTTTGTGCGGATAAAGTGGGACGTAGGCCGCTTCTGATCGGTGGATGCTCCATCATGGCTGTTGGATTGATGATTATTGGATTTATGAGCAGATATTCAGAGCTTGATGCGTTGAGACACTGCAGCTCTCGTTTAAACGACACTCTGTTACCTGAGATCAGAAACAACACGGCTATCGACGGACGTCTGGATGTCACTGCACTTCATCACACAGGAAAGTTTAATTGGATCATCTTGTTCTGCATGATGGCTGTTGTTGCCGCCTTCTCCATGAGCTTCGGTCCAAGTACGTGGACTTCTGCTTCTATCAGAACAAAAACTGACAGCATTCTTTATGTACAGCTTATCACATTAGTGCTGCTGTGGCTCCGTATCGCTTCCTCTCATTATGAAAACGTCAACTGTTCAAGCACTTAAAGTTAGAAGCACTGTTGCTAAGCAACGACTGAGTTCAAGGTAATGTCTGCAGATAACAACTTAGCTAGTTAGGTTGTAGCTGTTAGCGTTTAATGTTGATGATGTGAAGGCAAACAGAATTCCGTGAACAGAATTATGGAATTTCTTTCATTAAGACAGTAAGATTTGATGGTTAGATGTTTGTAACATAAAACAGATTCGGTCCCTGTGTGATTTTGTTATCTAATGTAAATAACGGAGGGGTCACGGTGGCTTAGTGGTTAGCACGTTCGCCTCACACCTCCAGGGTCGGGGTTCGTTTCCCGCCTCCGCCTTGTGTGTGTGGAGTTTGCATGTTCTCCCCGTGCCTCAGGGGTTTCCTCCGGGTACTCCGGTTTCCTCCCCCGGTCCCGGTGCCCTGCGATGGGTTGGCACTCCGTCCAGGGTGTATCCTGCCTTGATGCCCGATGACGCCTGAGATAGGCACAGGCTCCCCGTGACCCGAGGTAGTTCGGATAAGCGGTAGAAAAGAGTGAGTGAGTGAGTGAGTGAGTGAGTGTAAATAATGGATTTATATCTTGTGGGTTTTGTAGAAGACTTCTGACCAACACTCACTTTTCTCTCCACCGTAACATCTTGTGGTTCTTGGTCATCAGCCTCTCTCATGAAATGAGTGTGTTTTTCCCCCTCAGTGACGTGGGTGGTGCTGAGTGAAATTTTCCCAGCAGATGTACGTGGACGAGCGTTCGCTTTCAGCAGCTGTTTTAACTGGACAGCCAACCTGATGGTCACCTTCACCTTCCTCAATGTCATCGGCATGTAGACGAATCCAGAGTTAATACAATAAGCACTTTGCTAATCCTGCTCTGCGTTTATGCTAATAGTCCTGATTTCTCACCCCCCCTCAGATGTGATGGGACTTTCCGGAGCGTTCATGACGTACGGTGTCATGGCTGTAGCAGCTGTGGTTTTTATCCATCTCCTTCTACCAGAGACCAAAGGCAAAGCGCTGCAGGACATCGACAGGGAGCTGAGCGAAAGACGGTCAGATCACAATAACAATCTTTTAATTGAAATGATATTCTAAATAAAATGTAATTATTGTTATCTGTAATCTTGATAAAACAATCACATGCTGGATCACATGACATGACATCACAACAAATCTGTATCTTAACAACTTTAGCCTTACACTTTGCATTATTAGCATAAAATACAACTTTGCTAACAGTGACTAGCTTCCTGATTAGCTCGGGTAACATTAACTCTCCAGCAGCAGGGTTTTTTCCTTAGTAACCTGCCAAGTGTTATAATTGTAGTTAGAACGTATTACAGTGTCATTAAAAGTATCAGATTGTGGCATTTTGCAGATTAACTTCGGCCAGGCAGCAACACGTTTCTACTGTCACCTTCAACCTGTACTAATAGCGATGGTTTAACTTTAATAATTATAGACAGAAGCAGGTTTTACGCAGTGTAAAGCTGAAGCTAAATTTTCCACAGGTTTCCTCACAGAGCAGAATTCTGCAGTGTTTTCCAGAGGAGACGTTTTTCACCCAGATATCAGAGAGTCTCCTGGACCAGTTCATCACTGTAAACGTCAGTAGCAGGGATGAGGACAAACGTCAAGTTTTACTGCAACCTAAAAACTAGGAGTGAAGAAGACATGGAGCTGAGGATCATGTGGAAATTCTGGGAGAAAACCTCGGACGTGATCACGACGCAGCTTTGTTGGTCTCGAGCCATTCACCAGCCATTGAATCGATTCCTCCTTTTATTAATTTATTATTCAATGTTAAATAAAAAGATTGAACATTTTGTCTGACTGTTTTGTATCTTTGACTAAGCTCCAATATCACAGTTAACACAGCAAATTGCTTTAACCCTGTACTGCACAGCATCGCCCTTGGACAACAGAACGTTTTCTTGAGCCAATGCCCAGTGAATCTTTCTTAAATTTATCACAGTCGAATAAAATATTCAAAAAATATCACCGAACAACTCTGAATACAATTTGGGAGTCGCTGTAAGGCATCATCTGAAGGCAGGACTTACTTTTCTACCACATTATCACTGGAGCACATGATGTGAGACTAAGGCAAGATTATATACTTTGTTAATCCAATATAAAATAACCTTAACTGTCAGTTAAATATATGTATGTGCATATATGAGGTGTAGAGTAGCTTTTTCTAATGGTTTAATGTATGTTTTTATTTTTTAAACATTTTTCTTTTTTTTTTTTTTGCTGTTTATTCATTGGCTTAGGAAAGTACTTTTAGGATGTTTTTATAGCCACTCTACAGATTTATAGATCTACAGCAGTTCTTGCCAAACCCCTAGATGCAAACACTGAATGGTTACAGATCCCTTCATCAACTGGTAAAATTCTGTCTCCATACCAACATTTTAAATTTCTTTTCTTTCATGACATCTTTGAGCTTATTTTTCATGAGTCAAACCTGTACAGCATCCAGTGCAACCCTGCCAAGGCCCTTAACCTTACTGTTCAACAACTAGAACAGTTCTTTGGCACTTTACTCCATGTGTTAGTTGGTCTTCGAGCTACTCACGTTTTGGAGCCACGGTAGTTAAATTGCAAGTGTTACTGATGTGACGCCCCTTTTACGGTGGGAGGCAATCAAAAGATTTCTTCATTTCAGCAACAATATTTCCAGTCTACAAGAGATATGGCTGACTACGATGAGCTGTACAAGTTTCGGCCTCTTGTAAATCACATCCTCACGATGATAAAGGAACTTCACGACTACAGAACAACAGTATAAAACAGTAGAAAAGTAGGGAAGGTGTAGAGTTCCTGGGTGTACAAAAACACCCAAAGTGATGTGTGGAAAACAATCTACACCTTTGTTCTAAAACAAGAGGTTTTTAGTGAAGAACATGCAGTAAATGACAGGACTGACATAGCAGTCTGCGCCTGGATCAAATTTATTCATTTAATAATTGAATTAAAGTGTTTTTATTTTATTGCCATTTTAAAGGATTTTGTAAATGTGCTTTTGCTCTTGAACTTTGTTTCATGATCTTTCGAATTCATCATTTTTTTCTGTGATTTTGTACCAGTGTTGGATGACTGTGCCATTAAAAAGGGTCCAGAAAAAAATGGAGATAAATTTTAACAAAATATCTCAAAATGTACTAAGAAATTAAGTGGAATAATCTTTACCATGAAAAATCAAAATGTGTGCAGTAGAGGGTTAAATTAAAAACAAACCTTAATAAATATCAAAATTAAAAACACGTTAAAACAAACGCTAAAATGAAATGTTTAAAACCGTAACATTGAACTTAACACTTTCAAATTAACAATTAAACATCCTTCAAATTCAAATAAAATAAAAGACACTAAATAGGAATGTTTTTACATTAAATAATAAAATATACATTAATTTAAATCCTTCAACATTAAAACTAAAGACAGACTTAAGATTAAATATTAAAATGAAACACTCTTTAAAACAGTAAAGTCAGAGCTGCACTACAGGGACTTTTCCCCTCAAGTCTCTCAATTGTGTAAAGGACAATAATTACACGTGCAATAAATAAAAGACGTTTATTTACACAAATATCCTGAAATACTAATTATACTAGATAAGGACAGAAACGTATGTACAAGCGTGTGAGAGAGAGAGAGAGAGAGAGAGAGAGAGAGAGAGAGAGAGAGAGAGGAAAAACACCAGGAACGTAAATAAAAACAAACAAAACCATGTAAAAGATTGTTATAATCTTTAGAGGAGTTAAAATCCTTGGAGGAGCGACAGAAAAAAAAAAAATCACAATACGGGAAAGAACATGGACTCACTGGGGTCACGTGTTCGAGCGATTCTGTCGTGTCCATCAGCACGTTTCTGAAACGTCCGCGTGAGGAGTTACGGGTCTGATGACGATTAGAAAGCTTTCAGGACTTTGGTGTGTGACGTCACTCAGCGTGTCACACCTTTATTGTACACACTATCTACACAACGATTCTTTTCTACACAACTTACACAATATCTGTATTTTTCCGTTGGCTTTAATTTACAAAAGTGCATCATGGTGAAAATCATCTGCACTTGGAACCTATGTGAAAGTCTGGAGAGTCTCTCTGTAAACAGGCACGTGTACCGGAGATAAACGACACGCAAAACTGTTAAGAGAAAGCCTTCTGATTGGTCCGCCAGTTCTCACCATCAACCAATCAGAGTGAAGCTTGGCCCGGCTGAGAAGAGGAGGAGCTAATGACACACAGTTAATACTTTGGGGTTGAAATGTATTGAGATTGAATTTAATCCTCTAAAGATCGAGTCTGAAGAGAATAGCAGCAAGTTTTGGAACGTAAACATGAGAATAACGTGATATTGCCGATTCATTTCACTTCCTGCTCTCCACGTGGCGAAGACGTGACGTTTGTGCAGCATGTAAATGCAGGCGTCGTGTCGTTTACCGCTCCGGTGTGTGTGTGTGACGCTCACGAGCACGAGGAGTGTTCTAACAGCACCAGTATGAGTAAAACTCTACAGACACACAGTGGAGCTCACGGCTAAAGCTTTTACACCGACACGGAGCAGATAACCTGGGAAAACAAACAACATGCTGGATTAGAGGGTTTTTGCATAATCGTTATTTATTATGGAAAAAATAAACAAATGTTATGTGAAGAAACGGATGATTGTTGTTGCGAGTTTCTGCTTCTACTCTGCAATCAATCCGGTGGAACTGCGATAATACATAAAAAAAGAGGCTCCGAGTCAGTGAAAAAAACCAGGAGCTGATTTGTGATTAGCTGAATGAGATTATAGCGTAGAGCTAATCATAAATCAACACTTAACTAACATGAGGACAAAATGTGCTTAAACTCACTCACACACTCACACACACACACACACACACACACTGTATAGTCCATATGGTTCAGGTAAACTGTTAAACAAGTCAAGAGTTTGTTTAACTTAATTAGGAGAGGGAAAGGGGGCGGAGTCAGGAAGAGCAGGGGGCGGGGTAAACAGAAGGATTCTCCTTTCCCCATCATCCCCTGCAGGCTGAACCGGAGGGTCAGAGATCATCCAGCCCTCAGCATCACTGAGTGGTACCGGCGGCGGCGGGCACGACGGCGCTGAGGTTGTTGGCAGCTGAGAGGACGGGCGAGCCAGCCAGCGGGCCGAGAGCTGTGGAGGCGGGGAGAGCAGCGATCCCTGTTCAGGGGGGGAAATAAACAAGGGAATTAAAAATTTATACGTTAAATAAATAAATAATTTTAAAAAGCTGTGGTAAAATAAAGAACAATATGGAGAATACAGAAGAAGAGAGAATAATCCGAGGGTTTATCATATGGCTGAGTGAAGAGTGCAGGAAGAGCGTGTGCGGTTCTACATGACCTCACTTCCTGTTCTTACCGGTGATCAGACTGGCGGTGCTCACTGCAGTGTTCAGAGCTGGAACGTTAGAGGGACCCACCATGCGAGACTGATCCTTCACCACAGGGTCTGCAGCGGAGAGAGGTGGATTACACATGAAGCACGGAGGTGAAGAACACGGAGGCCATGAAGTCAATCAGCAGTGGATTGTTTCGTTACTCACAGAAGTAGGGATGCTCCATGGCCTCCCGAGCCGTCAGCCGTGCCTGATGATCGTATCGCAGAAGTTTATCCAGGAAGTCCAAAGCCTCGGGACTCACCAGGTGCTGATTCTCACTGTGTACGAAGCGTTCCCATCGTTTACGGGAATGTCTGCGATCAGAGGGACAACAGAGGAACAATGAGATATCACAAACTCTTTTATCTGTATTGCCCATGATTCACAACAGAAGCTTTCTGACAGTTTAGCAGAAACTCCTCCCTCTAAGTTGTTGATATGATAAAGACACAGAAACATATTCCACATATCCGTAATGTCTCTGGTGAAGTGTTTCGCTCTGTGAAATCTACCTACTGACCAAAATGCAGTTATAGTTGATGGAATCTGCACCAAAAGTTCAAAAGAACATTGGAAAATGTCTGGTCTTATCAGCATCCTGATGAAGACAGAATTCCATACAAAGCTGTTTAAGGCACAACTGGTTTAAGGCACAAAAGTAAAACGACATTTTAACATGTAATGTGAGAAGGAGGAGAGATGGATAGGAGGAGGAGAAAGTCGTCTGTATTCTGTACGTTTCTCTCCTCACCACTACACGTCCCATGCATCTTGCTATTCTGTACATTTCGCTATTACGTCCCTGTTTTTCTGCTAATAAACAGTAAAATAATAAATGACAATTTACAATAAATTCATAAAGAGGAAATCAGGATCCAGCACAATGAGCTTGTATCTAGAGTCTGTGTGGCTTTAGCTGGTGTCGGTATCTCGGTGGGTCAGAACTCTCACCTTCCCAGGATGTCATTGAAGCGAGGCTCCAGCTCGATGTTGTATTTGTCGATGTAATCGTAGAGGTCTTCGGTTCCCAGGACTTTAGCTATTCTCACCAACTACACGTGGAGGAGACGACAGCGATGTTAAACACAAAGAATAAAATAAAATCTGCAGCTTTTTTTTTAAAAGTATTTCACTTTAAACTATTATTATTATTATTATTAAAAAGATGCACATTTACCTGGTCGTAGTTGTCATGGCCATGGAAGAAAGGCTCCTTCCTGAAAATCATGCTGGCCAGCATGCAGCCTAGACTCCACATGTCCAGACTGTAATCGTACATCTGTAAGGCAGGAACGCAACACGGCTCATTAGAAAACGAACTAGACTTCGATAGAACCGGCGTCATGATGCCAGAAGCTACAACTTTATACCGACATGACATTTAATATTTAATATTATAGTTTCTATGATGTGAATTCAAGAGATGTTTGAAATGACTTGAGTATTTTGAGTGACACATCGTACACAAATGTTTCACATTATTAATGTGTTCATTCGTTAAAAAAACTAAACATTAAAATGTTATTTATTTTTTTGTGGTGAATATCTTGGATGTAATCACTATGAAATCACTACATTTAAACTGATTTATATTATAGAATAATGTTGAGATATTGGTTCTAAATCCTGTCTCTGACCTGATAGTCGACGAGAAGCTCCGGTCCTTTGAAGTAACGTGAGGCGACTCGGACGTTGTACTCCTGCCCCGGGTGATAGAACTCCGCCAGACCCCAATCAATAAGACGCAACTGGGAGAAAATGACACTGTTTAATATAATAAGAAAAAATCCCACAGCAAAGCGAGACCATTTCGGCTGGTGTTATGACTCTGTACCTTCCTGTGTTCGTGGTCGATCATGACGTTGTGAGGTTTGACGTCTCGGTGCATTATTCCCATACTGTGGCAGTAATCAAGAGCCTGCACACAAAAAATAAATACAACAATTCACTACAAATGTAAAGAGAAACAAAAGGAGAGTTTATTTGGTGTACATGAAACACGGCTGCTGTGGGTTTTTACCTTCAGGATTTCAAACATGTAGAAGCGGATGTCGTAGTCTGTCAGGGTCTGATAGAGTTGCTGACCAGATGAAAAGTTAGAAATTATAAATATATCACAGTACAGCAGCACAACAAGCTAAACACTGAGGAAAGTTTAAACATCCTTCATCATTTTTTAGTTGAAAAAAAGAAGGAAATGTGGTCAGGTCTCTATGTGTTGTTTTTTTATTACTTACCTTAAAGTCTGTGTTGTTAACATGCTCAAAAACCAAGGCAGGAGTTCGAGACTGTAAAGTTAATCAAACAACATGTCCATCAGCTCACTGAGGAGGCTGATACACAGCAAACACCACTGATAATACAGCTTGATTTCTTAAATTAATTAATGAATTAATTCATTTTAAAAAGGTTTTCTGTACACAGATGTAACATTTGTGTGAGGAGTCTCCGGTGTAAGTGCTACATGTTACCATAAAGAAATTAGGGCTGGGCGATAAAACGATAACGATATGTATCGCGATACACATGTGATCGATATCAATATAAAATGTGTTCGATAAAACGATATTTTTTATTCTTCGTCAGAAGAAAACAGACGTTGCGAAGTAAGTTTGGTTGCATTAACAAAGGCTCTCGCTCTCTGGTATCCTAGCAACGTAGGGAGTGACACGCAAACAGCCAATCATGTAACAGTAACATGTGGTTGCGCCGTATCGTCGTCTCGTGTCAGTCTGCTGGATTCCTCTTCAGTAACCGGCGACTGATGAGCAGAAAATGAGCCGCAGCGAGCGAGGAAATTGTAAATAAAAGAGGAAGTCAGCTCGTTAGTACGGCAGTTTATTGGATATTATATAAGTCTGACTGTAGTCACACCAAAGTCGTCTGCACATTATGCAAGACCGTTTCTCTATGTTTATATTTAACACTTTGCACTATTTTATTACACTTTATTAAGCATTTCTTACATTTTCTTTCATTTCGCACCTTAAATGTTAAGAGATAATTGTTAAGTGTTCGTTGTGACTTTAGACTTATGTTTACATTATAATTATGTGAGTTTGGTCTTAATAACTGAAGGGATTACGATCAGAGGAAGGTTTAGTTTAAAATAATAATGTTTAAATGTAATATATTTTTCTCCTGGTCCTTATTTTAAATGGGTCATAAATAAATTATGATTAATTAATTAAAATAAATCATAATCATAAAAATTATTGATTAATTAATTATCAATATCGACCGACATGAAACACTGATATCGTGATACAGTTTTCAGCCGTATCGCCCAGCCTTAAAAGAAATAAAAAGAATGTTTCATTCTTAAATAAATAAAACATGCTTGCTTGGGGATGAGCTGTTATAGGCAGATAATCAACCTTGAGGTAGGAACAGAACCACACACACACACACACACACACACACACACACACACACACACACACACACACACACACACACACACACACACACACACACACACTCTCTCTCTCTCTCTCTAAAGGAATTTAAAGCACATACTATAGAACTCTCATTAGATTACATGACTTACTGCTTTTTAGTGTTCCAGACAAATAAATCCCTCAATAACAAACTCATTATTTTTTACTCACCACCGGATCTTTTACAATGTCTATGAGTGAGATGATGTTTGGACCTCCTCGCAGGTTCTCCAGGATCTTTATCTCACGCTTTATTTTCTTCTTTTTCACAGGCTGATAGAGAGAATTCACACTCATGACTTTAACACACTCACACTCCTGTTTCTACACTTAATTTCTACACTTGTGTCTAATAAAGCTGATGTTTACCTTCAGGATTTTTACCACCACTTTCTCATTGTTGGTGATGTTAACTGCCTCAAACACTTCGCTGTATTTCCCGCGCCCAAGCTTCCGCACAAGCTGGAAATCATCCTGATTTCTTAAAAAACAAACAAAAAAAAACATTTGAACGACCAGAGACATGCTTTGGTGTGTTAAATCAGAAAAGTCCTGAGACTCATTTTACTGTCATGTCACAAACAAACATTTATCTCTTATTTATTATTCACAGTCTGCATTACACCAGAGCCGGGACAAGCAGATGGGAGCCTGAGGCAGACAGACAGACAGATGAGAGCGTGAGGCAGACAGACAGACAGATGAGAGCGTGAGGCAGACAGACAGACAGACAGATGGGAGCGTGAGGCAGACAGACAGACAGACAGACAGACAGATGGGAGCGTGAGGCAGACAGACAGACAGACAGATGGGAGCGTGAGGCAGACAGACAGACAGACAGACAGACAGATGGGAGCCTGAGGCAGACAGACAGACAGACAGATGAGAGCGTGAGGCAGACAGACAGACAGATGGGAGCGTGAGGTAGACAGACAGACAGACAGACAGATGGGACCGTGAGGCAGACAGACAGACAGACGGAAGCGTGAGGCAGAGAAACAGACGGGCAGAGAAACAGACGGGCAGAGAAACAGACGGGAGCGTGAGGCAGAGAAACAGACAGGCAGACATACGTGAGCATGAGGCAAAGAGACAGACAAACAGGCAGACGGGAGCGTGAGGCAAAGAGACAGACAAACAGGCAGACGGGAGCGTGAGGCAAAGAGACAGACAGACGGAACTGTGAGGCAGAGAGACAGACGGGACTGAGGCAGAGAGACAGACGGGACTGTGAGGCAGAGAGACAGACGGGACTGAGGCAGAGAGACAGACGGGACTGTGAGGCAGAGAGACAGACGGGACTGTGAGGCAGAGAGACAGACGGGACTGTGAGGCAGAGAGACAGACAGACAGGCAGACGGGAGCTTGAGGCAAAGAGACAGACAGACGGAACTGTGAGGCAGAGAGACAGACAGATAGGACTGTGAGGCAAAGAGACAGACAGACTGGCAGACGGGAGCTTGAGGCAAAGAGACTGACAGACAGACGGAACTATGAGGCAGAGAGACAGACAGACGGAACTATGAGGCAGAGAGACAGACAGACAGGACTGTGAGGCAGAGAGACAGACAGACGGGACTGTGAGGCAGAGAGACAGACGGGACTGTGAGGCATAGATAAAGATATGTTAATACAAAAAAGATACAAATAAGTGAGACGGGTAGCCTCCACATTCATGTGACTAAAAGAAAGAGTGAAATTAGGCAGAATTACTGTGTGTGTGTGTGTGTGTGTGTGTGTGTGTGTGTGTGTGTATTAAAAGGCATGTTCGTTACCCCCAGTCCACCACATGGGACTCGTAATCCCAGTATTCTCGGGGCCGGTGTGTGTTTACTTCGGTGTAAACCCGAGCTCGGCTCTGCACTGGACCAGACATATCTGACAGCTTGGCACAGAAAGAGATGGTGACTTCAGAGATAAAGGGGATTGTGTCAAGGCCGTGACATGCCTAAATACTTACACAACAGGAAAGCAACACATGATGCATTTTATTATTAACATTCAGAACAGAGACATGAGCGTGATGGAAAAAACCTGATGAAAAACTTAGACAATAACTTACAGATCTAACTTGTAAAGGTAACGAATGAACACAAATTAAATCACACACTAATCAATCAGCGTGAAAATCTATTTCTTTATTAACATTTCTTTTCCTTGCACCCGGTTTCACGTCTTCATTCATTTATAATTTTTCAGATTAAAAAAAACTGAACTGTAATTGTAGTGAAACTGCATCAATAATAATAATAATAATAATAATAATAATAATAATAATAATAATAATAATATAAAAAAAAGATAAGATATACATTTATTCGTCCCACAATGAGGAAATTTCTCTGTTACAGCAGGAAAAATATATAAAAAGAATAAAAATATATAATATACAGATATATAATATAATATTATTATTATTATTATTATTATTATTATTATATTTTTTCATATTATTATTATTATTATTATCTTATATTATACTTATATTATTATTATTATTATTATATTATATAGTTTTTCATATTATTATTATTATTATTATTATTATCTTATATTATACTTATATTATTATTATATTATAGTATAATTATTATATAATAATAAATAATAACAATAATAATATTATTATTGTTATTATTATTTACAGATTATATTATAATGCAGTCCAATACAGTGAGCTAAAGACATAAAGCCGACATTTGACTACTGCACCATAACGTTAATATTATCTCTCTAATATAGTGAATATAAACTTAGTAGCAGGTTTAGCATTAACGCTAACATGCTAACATGCTAACACGCTAGCTAGCCAACGGTCATTAGTTATAACCGGCTTTCCTAGTTACCGCTAGCTCACTTTAGCTTCACCCAGTTTGTGTAATACATTTAATTCCATCACACTCATTTTACCTCTCAGATGAACCGTAAGCGGTGATGAGAAATATCCACCCCAGCGTCCGGGCAGCTTATTTATTATTTATGTTTTAAATCTCTTTCTAAGATACAGGTTTTTTGCTGTCTCAGTGACAATATGGCACACACAGACCGCTAAGCGGCGCTCTGAACTACGCATGCGCAGCACTCGTCAACGGTAAGCGTATCACGCATGCGTGAGGTATATAGAGCATGAGAGCGTGTACGCATGCGCGGATAATCGAAGCTATAGTGATGTTAAAGTATGCTTCAACTGAATTAAAAAAAAATAATTAATTGTTGATATTCTTAGTATTTTTTTGTTATTGCATTTAACGTCAGCTCTGCTTTTGCTTTAATGGAGTATTGGAATGATAAAAATTATGACAAAATATATTAAGTGCTTGATTTTATTCACCTGTTTGCAACGGGGCGTGGCTAAAACACCTGAACTCGATCCATCACTAGAAGGGGTGCACATACTTTTAGCCATATAGCGTATCTATCAGAAAATGTGGTTTTCTGGAATATACAGTATAAAGTGATTATAGAATATCCTTAAATAAATTTGAACATTGCTGAATTTGAACATTTCTACCTGTAGAGTAACAAACTCCCTAAATTTAATCTCACTATTCCCATAAAACTTAAAATTCATTTTTCATAACTGCGGTTCTAGTGTTAAAAAACACAACATACACAAACACACCACCTTTTACAGAAAGTTAAACGTGAGCTTTTAAATAACACACAACACACAAGATACATTCAATAAGATAATTTATGTTATTTTACAATTTGCATGTATAACAAACAAAGATTAAAAAAAAAAAAAAAAAAAAAAAAAAAAAGACCAAGACGATCAGTAAGAGGATCTGTATGATGCGTCATAACGAATCATCCACGATTTTCTGTGTAATGGGAACTGCTAATTGGCTACTTTGTTGAAATGGGAAAGGGGAAGTTTCGTAATATAAAATAAGGGAATGATGAGAGTCTTGGAAACGTGTATGAATGTGGACTGTGTGTTTGTGTGTGGTTCAGATGCTGTAGATTTGGCCCTCGGGTGGCTGTGGCAGCTTCATGTTCTCTTTGCACATCATGAGTCTGCGCAGCTCCTGCAGAACCACACGGATGCTGTAGGAGTTCTGCCACTTGGCTAGAGACGACACGGCACGCATGTCCACCTGAAACACGTCAGAAACATTATGTACTAAACCCCATACGGCTTTATACGAATCAGCTGGACTTGTATCTCCTGGACTCACCAAGCCGTTGGAATTGTGGACGCCATTCAGGTTGATTTTGGTGACGAATCTGACGAGAGGCGGAGTTTCCGGGTACCGAGGTCCGCACTCCACCCTCAGGCTGTATATCCTGTTCTCGTAAATCGTCTAAGGATGAGGGCAAAAAAAATTCTGAAATCTCACACAGAACATCTGTGCAATCGCAATTACATATTTTAACTCCGTGTTTAATAGTAGAATTTTAATCGTTGTAATTGTATTCCATTTCACATTCCTTATCATTGTATTACATTCATTTACTTAATTCGTTTTTAATATTTTCTCCCATTTTAAAACCTTTTTATTTCAGTTATTGTATGTGTTGAAATCTGTTTTACTTTATTCTATTATTTCTATACCAGTTCTTTGCTTCTGTTCATTTTTACACATTTTTATTGCATTATTGTAATAACTGTACTTTTTATGCACATTATATTTTAATTATTATTTTGTTGGTATTTTTTTAATAACAATTATTTAACTCTTGTACGTTCCCTCTGTGTAATGACTGTATCAGCATAAACAGACTTGACACTAGTGTGCACACATGCAGACAGACTGACCCTGGGCGGCCCGATGATCATCCCTCTCCAGCGGGTGAGGGTCATGTCGTCATCGTCCTCTAAACCCCAGCTCACCGTCCCATCGCCCACACCCTTCTGCCCCTCCTCCAGCTCCTCCAGCAGACGGAAGTTACGAGGAACTTTGACGCCTTAAACAGACGGAGGAGGATTAGCGTGAAACATAACTATCATCATATCATCACTCTGCTTACTAAAACTGCCAGACACAGGAAGTTTCTTTCCCCAGGCAATCACCCTGATCAACAACTCACCATAATTATATTCACTGATTAAGTATATTACACACTACTGCTGCTGTATATTGTACAAAAGCATAATATTGCACAATATTGTTATTTACACTCCCACACTTTATGTACATAACTGATCATTAATATTCTATATTCATATTTTATTCATTCTATATTCATATTTTATACTCATTCTGTCTATATTGTATCTCATCGTCTGCATTGTTATCTTGTATAGTATAGTGTTATTTATGTGTGTATTGTATAGTATAGTGTTATTTATGTGTGTATTGTATAGTATAGTGTTATTTATGTGTGTATTGTATAGTATAGTGTTATTTATGTGTGTATTGTATAGTATAGTGTTATTTATGTGTGTATTGTATAGTATAGTGTTATTTATGTGTGTATTGTATAGTATAGTGTTATTTATGTGTGTATTGTATAGTATAGTGTTATTTATGTGTGTATTGTATAGTATAGTGTTATTTATGTCTGTATTGTATAGTATAGTGTTATTTATGTCTGTATTGTATAGTATAGTGTTATTTATGTGTGTACTTTTGAGAGTCACAAACTGCTGGAACCAAATTCCTTGTGTGTGTGAACACACTTGGCCAATAAACCTGATTCTGATCATCGTTTCCCTAGAGATAACAAACCAGTTGCCTTGAGTTGTTATTTATTTCCTCTAACAGAAGTGTGTTATTCATTCCTGTCTTCTCATATGGCCCATTATCTCATTATTTCACAGCATTAGTGCATGTACTCATGTTAGGACGCTTATCTGTTACTTCCCTGTTTGGTGCATTGGATTATTTCATGAAAACGAAATATTTACACAACGCACGAATGGAAACGTTGCATGCACACACACACACACACACACACACACGTTATTTCACTAAACTCCTACACACACATTCAGTATTTACATGCATGTACAGATCCACCCAGAATCCGTGCATGCAGCTGTATTTTCTACCCAGAAATTTCCCATAATGAATCTTATACATTTGATATAACAATATATATAATCCTGATTATTTCTCACAACACACACACACACATTTTTATGTCTTTCCCCACAGTGTAACTCCTCAGATCCGTGCATCTGCACGCTGTTCTTGCTCCAGCTTGTTATGCAGGTTCAGTAACATTTGTGTCATGACGCTGCAGTTACTAAGTTAGTTAGCACGCTAGCTAGCTAATTAGCATCGCAGGCTAAACAAAATCTAGGAGCTCATAACATGCGAACAAGCTGCAAAAAATATGCTTCGGTCTTTGGACGACGGAAGAAATGACAAGAAAACGGTTTATACTTAAAGCTACGGATGTAAAATAACTCAATAATGTTAATAACTGACTAAAAAGACACCGGTACAAGTTCCTCACCACCCGTATTCTGACAAAACCCCGCCCACTGTGCTATGATCGAATGGTCGCTGGTAGTAAAAGACGAATACAAATGAAATAGTAATTAAAGCTGCGATTCTTAACAGTTCTGCGATTTAACAATTAAAATACGAGTTTAAACTCGTTCAAGATGCTAACACCTGATATGTACAGAGTGAAGAGGCATTACTAACCAATCACAACACACAGGGCATAATTGAGCCAATCAATTGCGACACCGGAGGCGGGACTTAGTTATCGGAATACAGGTGGGGAAAATGACAACTCGGAAATGCTAACTAGCTAGCTAGCTAACCTCACACACCTTTAAGTGTGTAAATTAACAACATAGACATAGTCACAGGGTTTAGCGGTAGTTACTCGACGCATTATGCATTTATTCAAACTCGAATTTATGAGTTAGAAACCGATATCACGGAGAAATTAAACAAAACGGAGGAAACTCGCTTTACCTGATCCGGCGGACGCCGCCATCTTGTCGCTCAGGAGCGTTCACGCGCACGTTGCTCATTACGTCCGTTCAACAGTGAGGACGCGCACGTACACGGGCACGTGTGACGAGTCGGTAGTTTCTCTGGGGTAAAAAAAAATAACATGTTCATTTCAGAGAAACTCACGAATAAATTGTGATTTTCCTGATGCTATAAAATGCTTGCTTTTGCTTTTCCTGATGCTCATTTTCCTGATGCTATAAAAATGTATTTCTTTATTTGCACACACATACATACACACATACAAACACAACACATACACACACACATACATACAAACACAACACATACATACATACACACATACACCCACACACATACACACACATACACACGCACATACACACACACACATACATACACACATACAAACACAACACATACACACATACACACACGCACATACATACATACACACTTACAAACACAACACATACACCCACACACATACATACACACACACATACATACACACTTACAAACACAACACATACACACACGCACATACATACATAGACACATACATACATACACACTTACAAACACAACACATACACCCACACACATACATACACACACACATACATACAAACACAACACATACATACATACACACATACACCCACACACATACACCCACATACATATACACACACATACAAACAACACACACATACACACATACACATACAAACACAATACATACACACGCACATACATATACATACACATACACACACAAACACAACACACACATACATACACACATACACCCACACACAGACATACACACACACAATATATTTATTTATTTCTCCCAGGTGCAGGTGATGCATCTGTGATCATAAACCATGCACACCGCTGTCACTCTATTCACTGTGGATAAGTGTTTTTAATTACCTTCAGGCCTTAAATCACTTCATCTTTACACACACAGAGTCTGGATTCTAACTGTTGCAGTTGGCAGTAAAAGACGTGTTTAAGACGAGCTCCGATCTGTCTTACTGTTGTGTAAGTGCAAAACAGAACACCTACATTTCTGGACACTCTGTTTGTGTACCTTCTTCTACCTTCACCACACGACTCCCCGAGCCACACGGACAGCAGAACAGGGACTTATGTGAACATGTTGTTGGTTCGACTCCATAACTTCAGCGTTTAACACCATAGATTCCCTCCACACTCACCTCAAAGCTCTTCTCACACTGATCACTTCACATGGACACGGTCATGTACGTATATAACTATCTCTACATCTGCCCTGTATACAGTATATCTAAATTATATATAACACTCCTCCACATTCCCTCCCATTCACTGCTCAGTGTACAGATCTATGTTTATTATTGTATCTGTAATTTTACCCATTGAGCTATTTTTCCTTATACTTTTACTTACTTCTATAAGGAACAGTCGTAAAACCACTTTTCACTACACGACATACTGTAGGTTTATGTATGTGACATAACATTTAAATGTGTTTTGACTTCGACATGATAAAAGGGCAGTAAATGTAGATGGCCACTCGGTGTATATTTCTACATAAAGTATAACATTAACAATCTTATAAACACGTCGATCATTTTATCTTCAGAATCTGAGAGTTTTATATTTTTCTTTTGAACTTGTTGAATATGTGAAGCATTACAGCTGGAATTAGGCTTCCTTTAACGATCAGAACTGTTCTCACTGAACACCGAACAAATACCATGATTTATTTTTCCAGAACTGGAAACGTTTACGTGTAAAAAGACGAGATCTTTCTTTCTTTCTTTCATTCACTTCTCTTTTCAGGGAATTAATGTTACGTGTGAAGTTTTATTATTTTTTTTTATTTTAAATACAGACACAGAAACACAGTATTATAAACTCCTTTAAACTCATTTATTGCACATCCAATGGTAATGACAGCATACAATGAAACAAAATCCATTTTCAACAAGTTTGTACACAAAAAAAAAAAATACAAAACCGTTTTTTTTCCTCTCCTCTTTTTTAAAATTGAATTACAGCTTGATTATAAAAAAAGAGCTCCGGCCTGCCGTGTATCTGCATAGGCTTCGAGAAACGCTCGGATCGACCTTCCTGCCTAAATCTGATCTCAGAACAGCTCGTTACTGCAACAAGAGACTGAAAGAAGAGAGAAAAGGTTTTATTTCTCCTCCGGGGGGAAAGTTACTATCATTTATTCTTGTGTAAAAGATTCTGTTGGACCTTTTTGTGTTTAAATAAAGATGAGATTCATGACATGCAACATTAATATACTGAGTGACAAACATAATAATAATAATAATAATAATAATAATAATAAAAGTCCAAACACACGAGTCCCTGAGATACGTTGTGTAATAATCTGATTCGTCTCGGTGTGATCATTGTTTAATAAGTCGTCTGTTTTGTTTCTGATGTCACTGCAGTGTCATTAATCCATCTGTCAGTTTATTCGACTATTTTGGAAAGACAGAGGAACAAATTATTCATTTGCGTTAAGACAAATTGTTATTTTTGTTTTTTTTTAATCAATCATTTGAAATTCAAATTAAAAAATTTCCAACTGAACTGTAAAGTAACAGAGAAACGGCAGGAATTCTGTCCTTCGGCTGAAAGAAAAAGTCTCATTAGAAGTAAAATCTTTACCTTGTGACTGTCTGCGGATTAAATTAAAAAAGGAAATGTTTAAAAAACAGAATTATTTAGAGGATTTAGAAAGAATTTAAACAGTTTGATATCATTTGGGTAAAAAAAAAAAAGGAGTTACTACAAACTGCAGATTAAATATTTATTATTATTATTATTATTATTATGAAAATTCAGCAGGAAAAACTTTTGTAAACCAAATTTAAATGTACAAATTTACTAACATAGAAAAGTTAACTTTTCTACATCAATTTAATCAAATTTCTGATTCTGATCTCGACATCTAAAAGTACAGAACGTGTGGAAACTAATTTCTGAGCTTCAGAAATTTTTATTTATTTATTTATTTACTAGCAAGTGATCTGGAGTGAACTTGGTACTGAATAAATCATAAAAAAACAGAATAAAAAGCTGACTGGATTAAAACGTGGTGATCGGAGTCACGGACGTGAACGGAGAGGAAACAACAGCACAAAATAAAAAGGTTTTACAGAAATCATTTCACATCGTGTCACTCGATCCGTTTCAGATTACAGGATTAGATGATGATCATATTTACAGAGTAACTGTACAGAGTTATTAGTAACATGGACAACATGCACGGCCCTAAAACTAGAGTTTTTATTTTAAATATCAAACCTCCCACCGTTTAGATTTTGCATATAAAAAATTTTATGAAACAGAAACAAAAACAAATTTTTGCAAATCAAACATTCAAATAAAGTAAAAACACCTGATCGTAATCCAAACACTTTCCACCGCTCGCAAAATATCTAACAGATAAACTGCTCAGAAATCCGATTAAAAACGATTTTAGGTACAAAAACAGCAGTCCGAGTGTTTATGGCTTCAGCACGAACGTTACAGGGTTTTAATTTAAAGAGGAAATAAAAGTCGCTCAGTGGTTCGACTCAGTAGCAGGAAGAACAGCAAAGGTTTTGGTGCAGAACAAATAAATGACAAACAAAACTGTGGAACACAAACAGAACTCAGAGGAACACATCACTGACTTCAGCTTCTACGTCATCCTCATCTTCCTCCCCCTCTTTATCATCGTCATCATCTCAGTCTTACATTAAATGTTCCAGCGAGAGCGATTTACTGACACAATGCACTGAAATGACTTGTGTTTAAATCTCTACATCTGTGTTTATCACACGTTCTGCTTTAACATTGTACTCAAACTTTTCCATTTTTTACAGAATGTTTTCAGTGTTTAATCATTTTCACAAACACTCACTCACTCATTTTCTACCGCTTATCCGAACTACCTCGGGTCACGGGGAGCCTGTGCCTATCTCAGGCGTCATCGGGCATCAAGGCAGGATACACCCTGGACGGCGTGCCAACCCATCACAGGGCACACACACACACACACTCATTCACTCACACAATCACACACTAGGGACAATTTTCCAGAGATGCCAATCAACCTACCATGTATGTCTTTGGACCGGGGGAGGAAACCGGAGTACCCGGAGGAAACCCCCGAGGCACGGGGAGAACATGCAAACTCCACACACACAAGGTGGAGGCGGGAATCGAACCCCCAACCCTGGAGGTGTGAGGCGAACGTGCTAACCAATAAGACACCGTGCCACACTTTTCACAAACTGAAAAATAAAAATGAATAAAAAAGGAACACAAAGTCGCCACAACTCTGTTTATTATTTATCTAGTTACTGAGAAACATTTCACTAGAAAATGATCCGGAAATTACAGATGATATTTTAGCCTCGAGACACAGAATAACGAGCATGATGTCATACTTAAAAATGTTTTTACTGAAACATTTGAATTATTAATGATAATTAATTTTCTTTCCAAAGAAATTTTGCACAAAAATTGTTCAAAAGCCGAAATCTTTAAGACTCTGCGTTCTGTTAAGAAGACTACGCAGATTCAGTTATTCGCTCAGATTTCTTGAGCTGGTTTTTCAGTGTACGTGTGTGTGTGTGCGTGTGTGTGTGTGCGTGTGTGTGTATATGTGTGTGCGCGTGTGTGTATGTGTGTGTGTGTGTGTGTGTGTGTGTGTGTGTGTGTGTGTGAGAGAGAGAGAGAAAGCAGTTTTATTACCTAAACTATATGAAGGACCCGATGTTCCTTTGTTTATAATCCAGATGATTCAGGACTCGTCACGACCTCTGAGTCGTGATTTTCCTGAACACATGATTTAAAAACGTTGGATGTTGATCTGAGGAGCTGAGCTGCTTTTATCTCTGAGCTCCGATAGAGAGCGAAAACACTTTCAGACCCTTTCGCTCTGACGCAGTAAACATCCTGTAAATGCTCCTGATGCCAATTATCTGACCTGGATTACAGGAAGGTGACGAATCTTCAATGCTGTTCTTTAGAAAATGATTCACAAACGATTCCTGAATGAGTTGAAAACGATTCATATGAATGTTAATCAGCTCAGACCTGCTCTGTACACTGAAAGCTGCATGTTGCTGATATTGTGAACTTGCTGCTCGTCTCATAATCAGATAAACGTTAAAGCCGTAAAGACTCTAACTGGTGAATCAGAGCTTCACAGCGGCACAGATTCAGTCTAAATGATTCACGGAGACTCTTTAGTAAAACCTCTGTGGTGGATAAATCAGACATCACGTGTGGTTCTGTTTCTACTGCATGTCCAATTCTTTGGCACTGCTTGTAGGTGTGGCCTCTCTACCTCCCAAGAGTTATCGAAGGAGGCGTGGCCTCTGCACACCCAAGAGACACAAAGGGGGCGTGGCCTGTATACACAGAAGAGCTATTGAAATGGGGTGTGGCATCTATACCTGTTTATCCTATTAAAAAGAGGCCGTGGTCTCCCGTTTTAGAAAAAAACAAAACAAATAAAACCGTTTACTACACAATACTGAATCACACTGAACCAACTCTGAATCATACCGAAGTGAATCGTTGGTTATTGGTTGATTTGAACATCTGGTTTATAAAGTTTTAATCGTATCGTAGCACATGGTCTCATATGGCACAATATTTACAGACGCCGTCCCGGCTGATAAACCACACAAAACAAAATAAAACTGATTCGTTTAAAGAGTTGAATCTTCAAACGAATCATGATTCCCAAGTAAAACGCAATGGCACAAGTTTATGTAAACATCTGAATTGAGTTCCATTAGCGTTATTGTTTAAAACACATAATCCGTCACTAGCTCTGCGATACGATCTAGAGGAGGAAGGATATTAAACACCATATCATCATCCTCACTGTATCATCTTCCTCACTGTATCATCTTCCTCACTGTATCAGATCAACTGAGTTTATAGAACTAAAATAAAATAAATTGCACAAGTGTCTTCTAATTTAACAAACATTTCTCCTTGTCTTATATTAGTTCATCCCATATTTCCTATATTCCATATCCAATAAAATTAAATAAATAAGTGACTCAGAAATAGTGGACTGGAGTAAACTCTGAACCAACAAACTAAATTATTACGACGAAACTAAAGCGATGCGATAAATTAGTGATAGATGAGAACCAAATGTTGGAGATCTTTAAAGACAGGAACATAATGAATGTCTGCATGGTTTTAATCTCTACATGTTCAATAAATAAAAATAGCTGTTACTATTAATGCGACTGGGAGTAAAGCGACGTTTAAACACGTTTTATTTAAAGGGATGAGTTTTATACGTCTGAGTGACTTACAGTCTGGAGAATCTGTTCATTATAATGATGAGAGTTCAATAGCAGCCCTTTGATTAAAGAGTACCATAAAATATCCAACAGATAACAATGTGCTAATCAACGCTCTATCTTTCTGCTCTCGCATGAGAAGATGAGAGGAAACAAAATAGACAAAAAAAAAAAGGAAGAAAGGCTGGTTGACACCTAGCGGCGTGCGGCAGTATTCTGCTGGATGGGAAAACGTGCAACTGGACGAAATTGGGATTTAGCGAAGTCTAGAGCGGCGTTTGTTCGTACCGTCGTGGCGTTGCTGTTGCTGTTCATCCGCCGTGTTGCTCAGACTTTTTTTTTAAAGCATGCATTCCTCGTATTCGTAGCCAATAGAGTGTCACCTGGGCTGTAAACTCCACTTCTTTCATCACAGACACACGTTTGTGAGGAAGAACATACCAGCAGCGTCCGCTCTCCCAGAGCTAGTGCAGGAAGCCCTAGAGGTTTTCTCCTGGTTGGTACTGCGGCTCAGTGGAGGTAAAATAGTCCTCCAGGAAACCCTGCAGATACTCAAACGTCGGCCGTTCCTCTGGTTCTCTACGCCAGCAGTTCAGCATGAGCTCGTGCATGGAGGCCGGGCATTCCGTCGGACACGGCATCCGATATCCTCGTTCCACCTGGTCCAGCACCTCCCTGTTCACCATACCTGGGCAAATAGACAGCACCTTCATTTGTGGGGGTCTTCCAAACAAAATCTCAATTAAACTGGCACCAGAAATAGACAGATGGATAGATGGATGGATGGATGGACAGATGGATGGATGGATAGAGAGTACCACTGATACCAATTGCATAACTGCTAGCATTCTAGTCTTTCCAGCCATGTGTGATGTAACCACAGAAACCGTCGTCATGTCAGTGTCACCTTTAATCATTCCTTTCAGCACAAATCTACGTTCCATCCATAATCTGGGCTCTAAATCTTTTTGACATCCGTTGCTTTGGTTACACTCAAACGTCATATTTTACAAAGGACATAAAATACGTCCAATGAGAAATGAATCCCACTGATCCAATGCTGAGGTAAACGTGAAAAACGATACAAAAGACGTGAAGCGTGACCCGGAGAAGGTGAGCGGCGATTTTACCTGGATACGGAACTCGTCCTTTGGTGGCCAACTCGGTCAGTAAAACGCCGAAAGACCAGACGTCCGATTTGATGGTGAAGCGTCCGTACAGCGCGGCCTCGGGAGCCGTCCACTTGATGGGGAACTTCGCACCTTTGTTAGAAACAGAGCATCAAAACAAATGCTACTAATAAATAAATAAATAAATAGATATCTAAGAAAAATAAACACACACAAAATTAAAACAGCGCTACTTTTGGTTTCCTGAATAATTTACCAAGCGAGTTTTGACATGCAGGAACATAGTTGTGTGCTTATTTATTTATTTATTTTAAATCCATCACAATTACAGAATCAGAATTCAGTCAAAGACAGATTTATTTCTTCCCTTTTATATTTCTCACCCTGTCTGGCGGTGTACTCGTTATCCTCGATGAGTCTCGCCAGGCCAAAATCTGCCACTTTACACACCAGACTGTCTCCAACTAGGATGTTCGCGGCTCGTAAATCTCTATGTACGTAATTCATCCTCTCCACGTAGGCCATGCCGGCAGCGATCTGAGCAAACGTCAGGAAATAACATCACAAATCCATCCTTAAAATTGTCAACTGAAATGGAAACTAAACGTTTGTTAACTTTTTGTTTCATTTATTTTTTTATTTTACGTAATACATTTTATTTATTTTTTTTTTAAATGTATAACTTAAAAAAACAAAACAAAACAAAACAAACAAAATTCCCCCAAATTGTTTGCATCACATTTATGGTGCTTTTTGATGCTTTTTTTAACCACTGGCTATAATTTATGTTTTTTTTTCTTCATTATCTTGCTTAATTAATTAATTTGTTCGTTCATTCTTTTTATACACAGATACTTTATTGATCCCGGAGGAAATTCAAGCATCAAGTAGAAACATGCAGAGAACTCAGATCATCACAAACATATTATGGCAGAAAAAAAACGTGCAAATGAGGTCATTTGTATTTACTTCATTTACTTATATATATTTTTTTTAAATATTCCCCGTAAGTCAAAGTGCTTTGCTGTTTAATGACGTAAATGTTGATAGTCCTGTACACTACCTGAGACGCCATATCCACCAGCTGAGGGAGGCGTAAATATTTTCCTTTCTCGCCTTTGAGGAAATCTAGCAGACTTCCTGGAAATGGAAAATATGAGATCCGTATGAGTTTGTGTGTGTATTTATTTATTCATGAGACATTTGGTTGTTCAGTGATGCTAAAGATGGAGCTGGAGGTCAGACCTTGGCTCATGTACTCTGTAACGATGTAGATGGGCTCCTCAGAGACTACGGCGTAAAGCTGCACCAGTTTCTCATGCCGCAGTTTCTTCATGACCTGAGCCTCCTCCAGGAAGGCCTCAGGGGACATGGTGCCCGGCTTCAGCGTCTTTATCGCCACTCTCGTGGTGCCGTTCCACGTACCTACAAGAGCGGGTAAACGATCACAATATCACACTGACGAACACGTGGCTCGGTTTGAGCTCATTAAAGTGAAATAAAGCCAGTTGGTGCAGGTCAACATTCAGAGGTTAAAAGGAAGCAAACAGTTATTAGGATTTCAGAGCTAGTGTGAGTATCTGTGAGAGCGTCAGGAACATCAGACTCGTACCCATCCACACTTCCCCAAAGCAGCCCTGACCCAGTTTAAGGTCGAGGCGCAGAGACTCGCGTGGAATTTCCCAGGCATCTCTCGCTAGTCCCTGAGTCTGTGGCTTCAGCATGGGGCAGATGTCCGTCAGGACGTGACACAATCCATCTGCATGGGCTGAAACGAGCGGGACAGGAAGCAGGTATTAATAGCAGCACTAATTCATCTTTATAGCATATTCTACATGGGTAGCATAGTTTAAAGGGATATTATTACACACACACACACAGAGACACACACACACACACAGAGACACACACACACACACACACACACACAGAGACACACACAGAGACACACACAGAGAGACACACAGAGAGACACACACAGAGAGACACACAGAGAGACACACACAGACACACACAGAGAGACACACACAGACACACACAGAGACACACAGAGACACACAGAGACACACAGAGACACACAGAGACACACAGAGACACACGCAGACACACAGAGACACACAGAGACACACAGAGACACACAGAGACACACAGAGACACACAGAGACACACAGAGACACACAGAGACACACAGAGACACACAGAGACACACAGAGACACACAGAGACACACGCACACAGAGACACACGCACACAGAGACACACGCACACAGAGACACACGCACACAGAGACACACGCACACAGAGACACACGCACACAGAGACACACGCACACAGAGACACACGCACACAGAGACACACGCACACAGAGACACACGCACACAGAGACACACGCACACAGAGACACACGCACACAGAGACACACGCACACAGAGACACACGCACACAGAGACACACGCACACAGACACACACGCACACAGACACACACGCACACAGACACACACGCACACAGACACACACGCACACAGACACACACGCACACAGACACACACGCACACAGACACACACGCACACAGACACACACGCACACAGACACACACGCACACAGACACACAGACACATATACACACAGACACATATACACACAGACACATATACACACAGACACATATACACACAGACACTCACACAGACACTCACACAGACACTCACACAGACACTCACACAGACACTCACACAGACACTCACACAGACACTCACACAGACACTCACACAGACACTCACACAGACACTCACACAGACACTCACACAGACACTCACACAGACACTCACACAGACACTCACACAGACACTCACACAGACACTCACACAGACACTCACACAGACAAAAATGATAACACAAGTTGAGTCAAAATCCGTTTGTTGAAGATATAAAAACAACAACATTTATTTATTCATTTATTTCACGTTACAGTGTCAGTAGCAAGAAAGTGTCACAAAACGTCTCCACGTTCTCCAGATCCTTCAACACTCCGGCGTTCCAGAGTGAGTGAAGAGAGCTTGGTTTCTATCACTGTTTATCATTCATCCTCAGGAGCAGTGAGAGGAGCAGTGAGAGGAGAAGTGAGAGGAGCAGTGAGAGGAGCAGTGAGTGGAGCAGTGAGAGGAGCAGTGAGAGGAGCAGTGAGAGGAGCAGTGAGAGGAGCAGTGAGAGGAGCAGTGAGAGGAGCAGTGAGAGGAGCAGTGAGTGTCGCAACACCTCGTGTTTATTCTCTAATACTCATACAAACCTCTCCATCTTCTCTTCAGCACTGAGAGCCATCGAGGACGTCCAGAGGAAATAGCTTAAAGCTCACAACATCGTCAAGGACACCTCTCAACTGGCCCATAAATGTTTACCCTCCTATCCTCTGGGAAGAGGTTCAGACGCATTCTCTCTCTCTCTCTCCCTGTCTCTCTCTCTCTCCCTGTCTCTCTCTCTCTCTCCCTGTCTCTCTCTCTCTCTCCCTGTCTCTCTCTCTCTCTCCCTGTCTCTCTCTCTCTCTCCCTGTCTCTCTCTCCCTGTCTCTCTCTCTCTCCCTGTCTCTCTCTCTCTCTCTCTCTCTCTCTCTCTCTCTCTCTCTCTCTCTCCCTGTCTCTCTCTCTCTCTCCCTGTCTCTCTCTCTGTCTCTCTCTCTCTCTGTCTCTGTCTCTCTGTCTCTCTCTCTCTCTCTCTGTCTCTCTCTCTCTCTCTCCCTGTCTCTGTCATATATTATATAGTCTCACATATATATACACACACACACACACACATATATATATACTGTATATATTAAATGCCTATTTATATTCTAACTCTGTACACATGTTTGTACCACATGACTTTGTACTTCTGGTTAGATGCTATCTGCATTTCTTGGCCTTGTTCCCATGTACAATAAAGTTGAATCTAATCTAATCTAATCTACATAACTGAGATGTGTTACACAGATGTGTTCGTCAGTCAGTGTTCATGTTTGTTGTAATGAAATGCAGGAGACTGTCCCCTGTGACACACTGTGTGTCGCCGCCCCCCTGAGCTTCTAGAGCGTGTAAACTCACTGCGATAGTGTAGGACGAGCTGCTGCAGGTTGCTGAACTGCGTCCGGGACGTGATGTAAAAGCCTCCGCTGTCCAGCTTGCGGATTTTGTAGTGCTTGACGTTGAGACCCTTGGTGTTGTCGTAGTCCAGCACAGAGAGACAGTACGCTCCTGAACAACACAACACAACACAACACAACACAACACTTCAGTACTTATTCAAATACATCGCCCCAAATCTTCACCTGTGGAAGGTGGGACACTCGTCCCCTCAGCAGCTTCCTTTTATTCTCTCTTCAAGTTGGTAAGAACAATGAAATAAATAAATAAATATAAACGCACCGTCATGTTACTGAGAAACCACAAAATCGCAGCTGTTACAAATCACTACAACTAAACACTAAATAAATCTCCTGCCAGTAAACTTCACCATAGCGTGGACTAGATGTTTAAACCAGTTTGTCATCATCATCATCATCACTGTCCAGGTCCCTGTGTATGAGCTGTTGCTATGGAAACCATACTGTGTCTCAGTGAGTACATTAACATAAACCTGCCCTACAGTCAGAGCTGTGGTTAGTGAGAATTAACTCAACATCATCTGACCAACCAGAACTGGATGTCCTTTATTTTGCAAACTCAACCTGGAACTTTTTAAAAAGTCCAACATTTAGGACACTCCTCCTCCGAACCTGACCTCCACTTACAGCCAGGAAAAAACCTACAAATCAGATGATACAGAGAAGAGGACATGAAACCGTATTTATTGGTTTGTGTGCTGAACAATTTCCTGTTTTAAAGACGTCTCGAGGAACGACACGGTCTGGGAAACACCACGTTAACCTCATCGCACTGCAGACGAGAAGGATTTCATATCAGAAAGCTGAAGCAGATCCACAACACTGCAGAATAATGTTCCTCAGGGGATTAGTGACGCTCGGGTTCAGCTTTTATTACCCAAGATCACGCAGAGAAACATTATAAGACAAAACATAAACGAGCTATAAACAGATCATAAACGAATTGAATCAAAAGGCCCGACATGTTCATGTCCCTCCCACTTCAACCACAAGGAGCACAAACACACCAGATGACAAGAACTAATATCACATATATAATAAAGTGGGTTCCCTTTGTGTATCTGGGTGTTTTTACATTAACATTTACAGCATTTAGCAGATGCCCTTATCTAAAGCGACTAACATTTTATCTCATTTTATCTCATTTTTATACAATTGAGAGTTAAGGGCCTTACTCAGGGGCCCAGCAGTGGCAGCTTGGTGGATATGGGATTCAAATTCACAACCTTCTGATTGGTAGCCCAACACCTTAACCACTAGGCTACCATGTTTTTATTGGTTTGGTACCGACTTGAGGTAGAAATACACAAGCGCACACCTTTAGTCGTCTCACTTTCCCTCACCAGGAAGGTTCCTCTCCTGTTCTGGATGTTCAGCAGCAGACGCTCCGAATCACGCCGTGTTATTTTACCAAAGAACCACCTGGAGGTCAGGAGGACAGAGTTAGTGTTATTCAGCCTAGAGTTTCGCTCGGCTGAGTAACGAAGACAAAATAACGTAGATCAGAATCTCGCTAAAAGCCTTTTCTAATCAAACACGTTGCTTTATTGGCTACAAGAACCTTAAGAGCTCAAAACTCCAATTTTTTCCCTGATCCGATGACACAAAACAGTGCAAATTTAATTTGTTGTTGACGTAAAAACGTGAAAATTTCACTACAATTAAGAAAAGTATACAATAGTAATTAAATCTTGATATATTTACTAAACATACAAACAAACATTCAGTGAAAGCAAAAACATTAAATATTGATTTTCCCCAAAATTCTGTTCTTTTTCTTGTATTAAAATTCCCATCCTGTATCTGTATAATCTGTAGAAAACAGAACGTAGTGAACACGAGGAACACGTTCGAACTTTATAACAAAGTTAACGTTAAAAACACAGACAGATATCTGGAAACGCTCCGAGATGTCAGGTGACGTGATGAAAACTCTGCACTGGGGTTTTATAACACAAGCGCAGTAAAACGGAACACTGCTGATATTTAATGTGAAAAGTTGTCATTACTCTTCAGCTTGGATGGAGTCGGACGGTGCCACGTAGTTGCTCGGGATGTAGCCGCTTTTCCCCGTGGTCAAAGAGCTCGCTAGCCACCAGTCTCCTTCCCTACAACACACCGATCTGCACATTAACCTCACAACAAACACAACACAGCACATTAACACACAACACAGTGAACAGGAGAGAAGCTGCAGGACGACACGCGAAACGTCTGAGCCAAACTTTTACACTAGAAAAAACTGCTGAGAACATTTAACAAAATAAATCTAAATAAATTTCTCATTCGCTCGTCTTTGTCCGCGAGATTAAATTTCTTATAAAGTCGGTAGCTAAAGTTTTTATTTATTAAAGAAATAAAATGATCTGTTATTTCCAAACAAGACAAAACTTTGTAACTTAAACTCATCATGACTCAAGTGTACGGAAATAAAACAGTAGAAATAGAAATTTCACCTCAATTCTATACTATTTTTACTTCATAGTACTTGATTTTACTTGATTTAATTCAATATTACAAGCAAGACAACAATTACAGTCGAGGCCAAAACTATTAGCCCCCCCAGAACATTTTTATTAAAGATCTTTCCAATGTTTGTGATAAAACTTGTTATAATCAAACATTCACTATTTAGTAGCTTTTGGTACAGTCTGGAATATAAAATAAATTTTTAGGCTTGCTTTATATCAAATATAGTGAAAATGGGGTGGTCAAAAATATTAGCCCCCATGTGAATTTTTGCTTTCAAAACACACAAAAAAATGTTTAAATTCAATTCTCTTAATTTGCTAAGTGAAGTTTGTTATTTTAATATTAAGGGCAAACACCTTGTCTGGAGACGTCCGCTGTAGAAATCTTGAAAAAAAAATGAACAAAACGATAAAGAGCCACATGCATTTACCTCAGAAAAAAAATCTGAAATTCTGAAAAAACACTTTTTTTTTTTTTTGCAAATTCTTTTTATTTTTCCTTTTTTTTGTCCTAACATTTCAGATTTCTTTTCCACATTATGTTTGTATTAAAATTTTGGTAAAAATTCTGCAGATAAGAGAAAGAGCACTTTGGACACAGACTGATGAGATGAAGAAGGAAGTTTACTGACCTGTAGTTGTACTTTCTCCTAATTTAACCCATGAAGCATTGGGAGAAACAGATGACAAACACAACTGATATAAAGCTCGTGTGTTACAGGACCAGACAAAAGCTCTACAGCACACATGCTTTTCCTAGCTCATGTGTGATGGAGCCAAAACACCTCAAATATTTCATTTCTTACAGAAAAATCAGGTTTCTTGTTTTTCTTTAAGAACCTCCTACAAATACACAATTCATAATTAAGACACGGTAACAACACACAAAGACATTTCTGTGACACACAATAACAACCTGCTAGCGAACGCGTCTGATTGAAAACTAACTCGCTAAATGAATAAACGTTGCCTGTTGTCTTATTATGTAACGTCTCGGTTTGTCAGGAGACGTGCGAGTGTCACATTAATATTCCTGAGACAACTGAACCACACTTTGTGTAACACTGCATGAGGACATTGTGTGGCGTGTTAGCGAAGCTAGCGCAGCTCACTGAGGGATGGACACCAGCAAAAATAAATAAATAAATAAATAATAAATCTAAATATAACAGCTAAAAAAAAAAAAAAGAAACAGTAAACAGATTAGCATACTGACAAGCTAGCATTCAAGTGGAATAAAGAGGTGAGAGGAAAAAAACGGTGTTATACAATTTGTCTACACAGAACTTTGGATGTTGGAACATGATAAATAATTGTTTAATACTCAAAGTTCAACACGATGTTAAAACAGAGATTTTCCCTAACGCAAATCTGTAATAACCAAATTTCTCTTACATCAGCATTACTATAATGTGAGAGATTTTACTAGCTAATGATACTACGCTGGTGCCGTGACCTCTGTGTGCTGATAGCGAGCAGGAGAGACATTAATGAGTGTTTATTTCCACACTGAATCAGATATTTCTGTCACCAAGCTGATGACTCACAGTCTGAGGAGGAATCTGTCTGCTGCTGACATACATGACATTCGTTTCCCGTCTCCACGACATATCATCAAAGACTGAAGCGAGGGAACAACCAGAGCTGATAATGAGCACCTCGGAGATACTTTAAACACTGGTGGAGCTGCGGTAATTTCACCTTCTGCTCCGAGGTGTTTCAGAAAAGTGCTTCATGGAGTCTCTGAGAGAAAGACGCACGTGACGAAGGAGACTTACGTGTTATTGAGGATCTGCAGCCTCTCGCCCTTCTTAAACGTCAGATCCGCAGACGTCCGAGATTCGTAGTCGTACAGTGCAACAAACGTGGTGACGCCAGCTGTGGGTGAGAAGGAAGTGTGGTTAAAGCTGAGGGATCAGGAGGGGGTTTGAGTGCATATCAGTATCAGGAGACACTGGGACTTACTACAGCTCTGCTGAACAGGTGTGAAAAGCCATTTGTTTGGCAAATGCTTGAACAAATGTTCCCTGCTAATGATCCCCCCTCACAGGCGCACACACACGCACGCGCACACACACACACGCACGCGCGCACACACACACGCACGCGCGCACACACACACGCACGCACGCGCACACACACGCACGCGCACACATGCACACGCACGCGCACACGCGCACACACACACGCGCGCACACACACACGCGCGCACACACACACGCGCGCACACACACACACACGCGCACACACACACACGCGCACACGCAAACGCACGCAGGCACACGCACGCAGGCACACGCACGCAGGCACACGCACGCAGGCACGTATGCACAGACACAGTCCTGCACAGACAGATACACGCACACACAGACAGACACAGACAGACACAGACAGACACAGACAGACACAGACAGACACAGACAGACACAGACAGACACAGACAGACACACGCACAGACACACGGACGCAAGCACAGACACACGCACACACGCACAGACACACGCACACACGCACAGACACACGCACACACGCACAGACACACGCACACACGCACAGACACACGCACACACGCACAGACACACGCACGCACGCACAGACACACGCACAGACAGACAGACCCCAATCTGTGTCTCACACCATCTTACTCATGACGTGTTGTTGCATGATCTGCAGCCACAGCAGTGCTCCTCCACCACTGTCCCCTGTGTCCATTACATCATCAACCTCTTTGGTGTTACTGCATAAGCCCTTGTGGAGCATCTCTGTGTCATTGCCCAATCTACAGTCCTTCATCTTACTCAAGCAGTTTCCCTAAAGTTGTCTGATCTATGGTCCCTAAGGTTGTCTGATCTATGGTCCCTAAGGTTGTCTGATCTATGGTCCCTAAGGTTGTCTGATCTATGGTCCCTAAGGTTGTCTGATCTATGGTCCCTAAGGTTGTCTGATCTATGGTCCCTAAGGTTGTAGTCTGATCTATGGTCCCTAGGGTTGTAGTCTGATCTATGGTCCCTAAGGTTGTAGTCTGATCTATGGTCCCTAGGGTTGTAGTCTGATCTATGGTCCCTAGGGTTGTAGTCTGATCTATGGTCCCTAGGGTTGTAGTCTGATCTATGGTCCCTGGTCTCACTTGTGCAGGACCCCAGTGTTGTTGCCCAATCTACCATACTTCACCTCACTCACCCAGTGTCCACAGTGACCGTGTCTGATCTACACAGTGACTGATCTACTCTCATCTTAATGAATAGCACCCCAGTGTTGCCTGATCTACATTTCACCCTCTTTCTCAATTATTGTCCACTGCGTCAATCCCTGGTTATTTCCCTGTTTTAATACACCACAGTCTAAGCATTGTTTCTTGGTCAGCGTTCCTTGTGAAATATCCATATTTACTCTCCAGCCTAGTACCCAATCTGTGTTTCCTGTTTCACTGCCTGATTATCACTGCCCTCATTGTGAAATTACCCCATGTCATGAACATGGTCACTTGTGTGTGCTAATTTGTGACCAAGAACTTTCATTTTCACTTTCTGGTACATGCGTTACCTCTTATGGGTGATGTGATGCTTGCTGTTGGATCCGCACCACCGAAAAGTTGATGTTCTGCACTGTTGGTGTGGTAAGTGTTGCTCCGCCTGCTGGTCCCCACAGCAGGGCTCCGATTCGGCGTTTGGGTCTGAGGGCCAGAATTTAAATAGTGTCCACCGGAGGAGCCGCTACCAATGGTACCATCCAGGCTCAGAGACCTCTGGCCTTGGTCTTTTGGCTTGCTCTTAGTTGCCCCCATTGGAAGCCCTGGGAAAATAAAAGAAGGAAGGAAACAATGAGAAAAAAATGAGGAATTATGTGTTTGGAAACTCAGCTGAACTGCAAATATTATTAGCAACAAAAAGAGAAATTCAGTCATCTAGCAGAAGTTACAGTTTTAATCTTCTGTGTTTGTGCTCGTTCGTGCAATCTAGACATGCAGGACAAAAGCACAGACATGCTGACTCTCGAGAAGTTGATACCATCTGGTGCTTTTACAGTTTCAGTTTAAAATCGGATTGAAGAAAATGTGGTTTTATGAATAACAGACGGATCGCGGCTAAGACGAGCGGCAAATAATATCAGAACCTTTCATGACTTGGTCATTAGGAGTCAGTGATTTCTGTAAAATAAATATTTTAACATGAAAAAGAGTTCAAATTTGCTTAGACAGAAGTTACATCATTCTGTAGAAATTTGTATTAATGAAATTATATATATATATGTGTGTGTGTGTGTGTGTGTGTATTTGCTAATACTTTAAATATTTTACTTATTTACTTGTTAAGATTAAGTCCTGTAAAAATAAGAAGCAGACCTAAAGTTCAACACCATGTTTCTAAAGTCCAATTTTTAAAACCTTTTTTTGTTTTTAAGAGTAGAAACACACACGGGTTCTGCAGGTAAGAGAGAGAATAACAACCTCCTTCTGTTAGAAATGTGGACAAACTGGAATGAACCACACCTTAAGTAACAGTCCAGAAAAAGCCTTGACGAGCCGCTTAGGTTCCTGATTGTGAGTGAGACAGTTAAGTGAATACTACAGTGGAGAGAAAACCAAAAAGTGTCTTAAACAATATAAAATTGTAAAGAATTAGATTTTATTACGTTAGTATTTCTTTTTGAGATTTAAAAACAAAATCCTCAACCAATCATTTTTGGGAAGAGATAGCAAAGCAAACACTAACACACACACACACACACACACACACACACACACACACACACACACACAGCACGAGGAACGCTGTCTTGACACGGAGAGAGAGAGAAAGAGACTTTTTTTGGAATGCAGAACACACACCCCGACAAGTCCGGACTCTTCCACCACACACCCTACAGGGAGCCAGCCGAGGCCTCGTGGTGGGTGTTGCCACAGCCATTTGTTGTAATATGACTAAAGCAGTATTGCCCAAAAGGTACAGACTCACACTCCTGCAGTAAAGTCTAACTCAACCACCCAAACTCTGTAGATTACACACTATTGAGAATGTGTATAATTTCCAGCATAAAGTTATAGCATCATACACCAGGATACACTGAAAATACAGTGAAAATTCTGTATGGATGCAGCATCAGACATTTTACTGTACACACAGCTGCTAAAACACTAACCTGAAGCAGCTGAGAAAGCTTTAATGTTATTTTTCATTTCTGCCATTATTTTGTCCTCCCAGCTTTTAATGAAATTATTTTAGTGAAGGATGAAAAACCAACAAGGTTAAATGTTCACCTAGGTAGCTAGCTAATGTTTGCTAGTTACCATAAGATTTTCTATAGAGAACCCATACATCTTATTTACTTCTGTTTTTGGGATATTGAGGATCGTGACTCATACAGATTCTCAATTTCCATTTTAGACGATTCCTTATTGTGTAATGTTTCGTTGCAGAAGTTTATTATTGTGTAATTATGTTCAGCTACAATTAACATGGATTTCAATACATCTTTTTAGAACTGTATTCCCTTAAATACAAATTTCTGGCCACCACAGATGATTTTTACAGTAAGAAACTATTATCAATACAATATATTATCAAGTCCTTTTAAATCAAATTTACAATGTGCCACTACTGCAATAAGCAATATAGTAAGATTAACGTAAACATTAACTAAACTAACTATATTCAACTACGCTGACAACAAGGTCCGTTCACCAGGCACGTTTTTCACAGCGTAGTTAATATTAAAGTTTGAATGGACCACTAAGCAACTGAACATGCAATCAAATCTCTTCACTAATAAACGACATCTTATTACTGAGGTCCGTCGTTAGAGAATGATCATGATGTGAGTTTATAGTTCCCACTCTCCAGTTAACTCTCTGTGGCGATACGACCGAACCACTGCTCGTGCCGCTTCACGAGGCAGCGTAACGCACTCAGAAGAAACCGCTAACTATCTTCTAAATATACAAGTGTATTTGAATGTATAAGGATACTGCTGCTTTGATTGACAGATGAGAATATGCCACTCCCACCCAGACAGGATGGACAATTTTGCTCAATGTTTCCCAAAATGTTCCACTTTTTAAACACAAAAAAGTTCTGACAGAAAACATTTCAAGTCAAGTCAAGTCAAGAAGCTTGAACAAATGAACAAATGAAGGACACTTAGGTACCTTTTCATTCCTCAGTATTTTGCTAACCTGTGCTGATCGACGTTAGTGGTGCTGAGTGGCAGCACATATCTTTACTGAATTGTTTGATTAATATTAGCCTAGCTAGGCAGCTCACCAAATTGATATTTCAAACAGAGAACCTATAGAGCATGTTTTCTTCTACTCGCCTTTTTTCTGTGGTGATCAGGACTCTGAACCATTAAACTTTTTTAGTCTTTAATCTCATAAGATTACTTGCTGACTTGAAAGTTCATGATAATTTGTTTTATTTTACTTTAATTTAATCCTAGTTTTATGGATTAAACACTCTTTGGTGCTGTATAAAAAACCTACTATAATTAATATTATTATACATAAAGCCATTTTATGTGTATGTATATACTGTATGTCATGTATGGAGATGAAACGCTCCCTATTTTTGCTCAATATTAATCAGATTTATTCTCTTGGATGTTAACAGAAGATTTGATGGAACAATCATTCTGTTGAACACGTGTTGAGTGTTTCTTTTAAAATCAGGCAATCTGTGGTATATTTAGATTCATTTTTACTTAAAACCACTTATCAGATCCTAAAGGAAAAGTTACACAGTGTTCTACAGAGAATAAGTTACAGTGGATGGATTTTTTCAGAGTGTTTCAGAATTTGAAAGATTATCTGTCCTACACAAAGGTAAGCTTCTTCCTCATCAGGGCAGCTTTTATAAGACTCGGCCGGTGTTCAGTTTTATTAAGGGAAGTATTTGTCTTCTCCTGGCTGGGAAATGATCCAAACCAGCGATGACAGAAATGCAAAAAATGGTGTAAAACTGCATGTCTAATATTTACAGGAAGAGAACGTGCTCTGTGTTAGAGGAAGGTGAAGATGGAGTATGTGGTGAGCTAACATGTTTAAAGAAAAGTACACACACACAAACACACACACACACACACACACACACACACACACACGCACACTTAATGCTAGACCCTGAATAAATTGAATATACTTGGATGAATGAGTAGTAAAATGCCCGAAGGAAACATTGTGATCTTTACAAAACCTCAGATGCCTTAAGACTGCAATGTGACATGCTACTCATCAGGGTGTGTGTGTGTGTGTGTGTGTGTGTGTGTGTGTGTGTGTGTGTGTGTGTGTGTGGTCGGTGGCAAGGAGACATAAACAAACCAAGACTCCAAAAAAAAACCAAAAAAAACAATACAATATGAAGATTTCAGACACATTTAGACACTATGATTATTTTATATATTTTAAACGTATGAGCAGGTTATTGAACGTTATAGAGCGTTATGTAGCCTGAACTGATTCTCAGTGTGGACACACACACACACACACGACACTCAGATGACAAATCTACTTTAGAAGCGTGCTATGTGTGTTAAAAAGCACCAGGTCCTCACTGGCTGGGGGATTTTCGGGGTCCCCACAGTGCGTGTGTGTGTGTGTGTGTGTGTGTGTGTGTGTGTGCGCGCGCGTGTGTGTTTGTGTGTTTTTGTGAAAAATAATCGAAATGTCTAAATGTTTACTCACCTTAACGACTAGACGGTTTCTCTTTAAATCAAAGAAACGCACCGGCTCTCATTAAAGACAGTTTTGTCTCCGTGCGGTTTTACAGATGATCAAATCTGATAATAAAAAATCAGCGTTAAATCCCGGTCTCTGTTAGGAGGTCATGAGGGGAAGCAGCGACACACACACACACACACACACACACACACACACACACACACACACACACACACACACACACACACACACACACACACACACACACACACACACACACACACACACACACACACACACACACACACACACACACACACACTGCGGTTCCCAAACACACACTCCGACGTTTTTACACACACGTTTTTTTTTCAAAAAGATAAAGCACAAACACACTCAATGAAACAGCCCGACTGATCCGCATCGCCAACGGCACGAGCGCTACTGCGACTGAAACGAAAACCAGATCGTTTTGCGTGGCCGGATTTCGGTTTTGTGAATCGGCAACGACGTAAGTGCCCGTAAACGTAAAAAACCTATTGGTGCGCGCTCCCGACGCTGCGCACATGCGCGGCGCTCTGTATCTTGTGTGTCGCGCGCACGTACCAGTACGTGTTAATAACAATTTGTTTCTTAATCAATTGTAACGTTATGTACATTGCAAAAAAAAAAAAAAATTTAAATAAATAAAAATAAAAATAAAAATAAAACATTTTAAGACTGAAGGTGATTACAAAGGGAATGTCTACTAAGTACACTTAGTCTTAGTTAGTTATAGTAGCCAATTATAAATATATTATTGAAGGTTAATTACAAATTTACTTTATTAATTAATTGAAATGACTAGGGCACGTGCTTCAGCTGGTCAGCAGAGAGTTATTAATTATTAATTACAGATCCACACACATATCATATGAAGAAATTTATTGAAAAAAATATATTTGCCCATTTTTTTTTAAACTGAAGAACAATAAAGAAGGATCAAATGTATTGGACCTTATCTACAGTTTATATTTTCTACAGTTACTGTGACAAAGTGGATATTTATTATGTCATCTGCTATGTCATTATGTCCTCCCACTAACAGCTGTAACATCTGTTTGTTATGGAAAATATAAAATGGCAAAACAAAATAATAAGAAAAAGGAATTAGTATCAAATATCGTGTGCATTACTGTTCAAACGTGTTGTGCTTCATTTTGAATTATAAAGTTATTTCCACTCACTAAGTCATTTTAGTTCATGTTTAAACTTTGTAGATGAATCGAACTGATTACTGGGAAAATGCTGAATTCACTGAACAACAGATTTATTTTATTCTTTAAAATCACTGCAGGTTTTTCTATTTTGGATGAGCGAGAGGTTGAGGTTATGTCACAAATACTTACTGCGTGTTTAGACATTTAAATTGGAAAAGAGCGCCCACTAGTGTCTGGTGCATTCGTTACACGATGTTCTTATCGGTGTATAGAGAACTAAACCAAGGTTGTGAAGTAGTCAGGTTTGATAGCTCATTACTTATTCGCAACATGTGTACATAACACACTTTATTGATCTCCATGAGACATCTTTAATTATCTTCTAGTCTCATGGCTGTATATTTATATATATTGTATAATGAACACAGCGTATAGTAAAAAAAAAAAAAAGCCTTTGAATCCGGACCAGTCCTTTTTTTAAGGTCCTTCATCTGATTGGCTGGTGTTGTTTTCAGCCATATTGTTTGCCTTCTTTTCATTTTCCACACCTTCAACTCGATTAGCATGTTGACCTGCTCCTTGATTAGCAACAATGTCTTGTGGCAAATGGCTCAAGATGAGGTTAATAAGCTTGCAACGGAAGCTCCGGCTCAGAAAACTGTAAAGGATGGGGTTAGCCAAACAGTGGATTAATGCGATTACTCTTACGATGGTAAAGGAAAAAAAGATCTGCTCGACTGCATTGCAGTCAAATAAATGAGGCTGTACCATATCCACCAAAACGAGGATCATAGTGATCTGAAAAGGAAGCCAGCAAATGATAAAGACTGTGGAATAAAAATGCAGGAACCAAATGTCCTCGATGTTATGGATCTGAACCTCAGAAGATGATCTCACAGCTCGGGCTGTTAGCGTGTTAAAAGTCACCATAATCACAGATGGAATTACATATTGTACCACAAGCTGGATAATAACTAGGGCACTAAACCACTGTTCATAGTCATGTTCAGGCACCAAGAAACATCCCGGTTCACTCGATCCTAAAACTCGAACATGGACCGTTTCTAACAAGCCAAGAAACAAAGCAAAACTCCAGAGTGCCACACAAACAATGTTCCTCTTACTTTTTTCTGAAATGGTTGTTGTTTTTGGTGCTGTTCCTTGTGCCAGCGACAGGTAGCGCTCGACAGATATATACGCTAAGAAAAATGAGCTAGCATAGATGTTAGCCACGACGATTAAATTTGCAAAGCGACACAGGAAATCACCCCAAAGCCAAACGTGATCCAAAGCCACTTCAAGCATGGAGATGGGTAAGAGGAGCATAAGCATGGAGTCGGCCACGCCCATGTTGAGGATACAGAATATCACGGTGTTACGTGTGCGGCGTCGATGCCAGTTCACCCAGACCACCGTCAGGTTCAGGACCACACCCACGATGAACAGGACCAGGTGGAGCAGGAACAGGCCAATACGCCGAGACGCAAAGTCCAACTCGATATTGCAGTGGTCATAGACCCACACCGAATCGTTTTCACTCTGCATCTGACCAAACACAAAAAAACACAAAAACTCTCAACACTGCAGACAGACTGTAGAAGCTCCAACACATGCCATAACCTCACCATGAAACTGACAGAAATCACTGACTGATTTTATTCTTAAGTATTTTATCCATTATTATTATTATTATTATTATTATTATTATTATTATTATTATTATTATTATTATTATAATATCTAATACATACTTTAGTAATATTATACAGTTTCCTTAACAATTAGGTTAATGTTTAAATCATCAATATTTAAGTAATAAAGTAAGCGCTAAAGTGCGTCTAATTCCACTTTTAATGTATGACATTTCATCAATTGTATTGCAAGGAATGCATTTTTAAATAAAAAGAAAGGTTAAGAAACAAGCAAACCTTAAATCTTCTTACTCGTTAATAGAACAATTACACAAAATCATCCGTACAAATTATTTTTATCATTATACAACTCAATAAACATAAATATTATGTGTTTCTTTTAGTAACCAGATACTGAGAGTTTTACTCACCTTTATTATAAAATGTGCCAAAAGCAGTTGGAATACGTGTCTGAAGTCCACTCACGCTGGCTGTGATGGTGTGACTGGAGGCTCGGTGAGATGCACACAAAGAAAAATAATGTTATCTGCCTAAACATTAACACTTCCTGATAGTAGGAAGGGAAAAAGGGAATTTGTTTTCTCAGCAGGATTCGAGAAACGGTAAAGACGATCATTAACCTCTGAGCTTTTGTCCTTCTGAAGAGGAAACGGTTTTCAATATACAGCACAAAAACAATGTGTGCATCAATAGATTACACACACACACACACACACACACACACACACACACACTGCTACTGATGCTGCTACCGTCTCACTTGAACTGGAGAGACATTTCATCCTGGATATCTGTAATACTGCCCTTATATCTCTACACTAACATTCTAACACTTTGCACAGAATTTGCTGAGTTTCTTATAACTGTGAATATTAGAAGAATGTTCCAGAAGGTTTTGTCAGGTTTTCAGAGGGGCTGAAACTTTGTAACATGATTCCTTTCTCAATTTGTATGATTTGCTTCATAATTTGCAAAAAATTATTACGCTAACGTTTTTATAAACGTGTGAAAGTTCCTAGGATTACAGGAATGTTCATAGAGGTTTAAACACAGTTAAAGAAAACAACAGTCACAAAACATCCTGCTAGGACCTCGTTAAAAAGAGGCGTGACCTCACAGTTACAGTTACAGTGAAGGAGGTGTGGCCTCAGTGAGTTGCAGTGAAGAGGGTGTGGCCTCAGTCAGTTACAGTGAAGAAGGTGAGGCCTCAGTCAGTTACAGTGAAGAAGGTGAGGCCTCAGTCAGTTACAGTGAAGAAGGTGTGGCCTCAGTCAGTTACAGTGAAGAAGGCGTGGCCTCAGTCAGTTACAGTGAAGAAGGTGTGGCTTCAGTCAGTTACAGTGAAGAAGGCGTGGCTTCAGTCAGTTACAGTGAAGAAGGTGTGGCCTTGGTCAGTTACAGTGAAGAAGGCGTGGCTTCAGTCAGTTACAGTGAAGAAGGTGTGGCCTCAGTCAGTTACAGTGAAGAAGGCGTGGCCTCAGTCAGTTACAGTGAAGAAGGTGTGGCTTCAGTCAGTTACAGTGAAGAAGGCGTGGCTTCAGTCAGTTACAGTGAAGAAGGTGTGGCCTCGGTCAGTTACAGTGAAGAAGGCGTGGCTTCAGTCAGTTACAGTGAAGAAGGTGTGGCCTCAGTCAGTTACAGTGAAGAAGGCGTGGCCTCAGTCAGTTACAGTGAAGAAGGTGTGGCCTCAGTCAGTTACAGTGAAGAAGGCGTGGCCTCAGTCAGTTACAGTGAAGAAGGCGTGGCTTCAGTCAGTTACAGTGAAGAAGGTGTGGCCTTGGTCAGTTACAGTGAAGAAGGCGTGGCTTCAGTCAGTTACAGTGAAGAAGGTGTGGCCTCAGTCAGTTACAGTGAAGAAGGCGTGGCCTCAGTCAGTTACAGTGAAGAAGGTGTGGCCTCAGTCAGTTACAGTGAAGAAGGCGTGGCCTCAGTCAGTTACAGTGAAGAAGGTGTGGCCTCAGTCAGTTACAGTGAAGAAAGCATGGCCTCTCTTAGATACAGTGAAGAAGGTGTGGCCTTGGTCAGCTACAGTACAGAACACATGACCTCAGTCAGTTACAGTGAAGAAGGCGTGGCCTCTCTTAATTACAGTGAAGAAGGCGTGGCCTCTCTTAATTACAGTGAAGAAGGCGTGGCCTCTCTTAATTACAGTGAAGAAGGCGTGGCCTCTCTTAATTACAGTGAAGAAGGCGTGGCCTCTCTTAATTACAGGAAAGAAGGTGAGGCCTCAGTCAGTTACAGTGAAGAAGGCATAGCCCTTGTCCATTACAGCGCAGAAGGTGTGGCCTTGGTCAGTTACAGTGAAGAAGGCCTGGCCTCGGTCAGTTAAAGAAGTTGAAGAAGGCCACGCCTCCTTCTTTACAGTGAAGGAGGTGTGGCTTCTGTGAAGTCCATTTATCTATTTATCTATCTATCTACATTAATAATGAAATAAAAACATGAAAATATTTTTTTATTTTGAAAAGAGTTTAATATTAAATCTGACCATGTTTTTTTTTTTTAATAATCTTATATAAATTCACATTAAAGTACAAAGTGCAAGAAGGTGCAACAGAGAACAGAATAGAATTTCCCAGTTGTTTTCCTTTAATTTCCAGCATTTTGAATAATAACTGAATGAATGAATGTTTAGTGTTTAGTTGTAGTGAACAGAATGTTGTGAGTTTAACTCCCAGCTCTGTACTGCTGAGTCACACACTGCAGCTGTAAACTCTCTCCTCCTCTGTCTCTCTCTCCCCCTTCTGTCTATCTCTCTCTCGCTCTCTCCCTCCCTCTGTGCCTGTGTCAGTACTTATAAGGAACTCAGTGAGTAAAGATGTTGGTGACAAACTCCAGGAATCTCTTGCCATACTGCTCTGGATGAACTGTAGAGATTTCGGCTCCCGACTGCAACACAAAAGCAAAAAAAACATCAATCTAGCAAACAGCAATTAGAACAAAATACAGCTGTATCATTTATTACTCAACTGTAACAACAAGATGTACCGAATCCTCCAACTCTGTTTGATCCACTATGACAGATAGACAGACAGAAAGGCAGGAAGACAGACAGGCAGGAAGACAGTCAGGAAGACAGACAGACAGGCAGGGAGACAGATAGACATTCAGACAGGCAGACAGTCAGAGATACAGTCAGACAGACAGGCAGGCAGGAAGACAGACCAACAGGCAGGAAGACAGACAGGCAGGCAGACAGACTGGCAGAAAGAAAGACAGAGAGACAGATAGACGGGCAGGCAGGCAGACAGACAGACTGGCAGAAAGACAGACAGACAGACTGGCAGGAAGACAGACAGACAGACTGGCAGTAAGACAGACAGACTGGCAGAAAGACAGACAGAAAGAGTGGCAGTAAGACAGACAGACAGACAGACAGACTGGCAGTAAGACAGACAGACAGGCAGGAAGACAGACAGACAGACTGGCAGGAAGACAGACAGACAGACTGGCAGTAAGACAGACAGACAGGCAAGCAGGCAGGCAGTCAGAGAAAAAGTAAGACTTCGGTGTCTGTGGTACTCACTCCATGCTTGACGGTCTTTGCTGCATGTGCTGCTTTTTTCTTGGTGTCATAATGAGTCAGGATGTTTATCAGCCCCATGAAGTAAACTTCTCTTTGTGGAGCTCCTGAAGAGAACAGAGAAAGGGCAATGTGTTATACTGTATGCCTCCACAATCAGCTTCAACCACAACCACACAAACAATTTGACAAATGACATCACATATTATATATTAAACACCAAAACCTCACCAGCTGCACTTTGGATTCCATAAACATCTACACACGGATCAAACTCTGTCACTGTGGTAGTTTTCCTGGTGGGAACTGATCCGGCCCCGCCCTCGGGTGAGGTGCTGGGAGATGCTGATGCTGACATGGACATGCAGTTTTCCTGCCCATCGTCCTCCTCACACGCTGAATCTTCATCCTCCTCCTCCTCCTCTCGCTCTCCTCTGTCCATGTCATGTATCCCCAACAACAGACTGTAGTCCATGAGTTTTAACCTCACGAGAAACTGTACAACCCCCACACACACACACACACACACACACACACACAGAGTGAAGGAGGTGTGGCCTGTGTGTCAGTCTCAGTGAAGGAGGCGTGGCCTGTATGTCAGTCTCAGTGAAGGAGGTGTGGCCTGAAATGTCAGCACTAAAATGCTTTTCATCAACAGAATAAAAACGGGCAATTATCTGAGGTCTGAGGTTGGAATCTTTTTCAGATCCTCTTTCATTAGTCCACTTTTCCTGCCGTTGTTTAAACCAGATTTATTGGTGCTGAGAAATCACTAACACTGTTTTCTTTACTTCAGACAGAGCCAAGCAGTCACAAGACCCAAGAACCCAGAGCAGGCTTGTCAGCAAATGTTAAGCATTAAAAAGCAGCTTCACCATTTAAACACACTCTTAAACACAGTACTGTATATGATCCAGCATAGCTAATGCTAAACAAAAACACACAATATAATACTGTCATTAAAAAGCACAGCTAATGCTAAATAAAAACACACAATATAATGCTGTCATTAAAAAGCACAGCTAATGCTAAACAAAAACACACAATATAATACTGTCATTAAAAAGCACAGCTAATGCTAAACAAAAACACACAATATATCATGAATGAAGTAAAAATATTCCATAATTACTGTACAGTGTTATGTATATGTGATTATACTCTGTAAATTAGACATATGAAGTCACATTAATGCATTGATATGACCTTAATTATTATTATATCTGATTAGTACAGTATATGTCTGCCTCATGCTGTATGCTAATGTGGAACTTCTACATCTGTAACTAATGTCATTACACTGTGGCAAAGTGCTAATATTCTTAATCAAGGGTTACGTTTTCTTCTTAAACAGCTCTGAAATCTCAGATCATGTCCCATTAACAAGTCCCATTGTTCCCAAGCTAGTTAGTTATAGCTCGTTGTAAGAATTTTACACTAGCACTGAGCACTAGCACACTAGCATTAGGCTTTTATATTGTTTAAAACAGCAGCTAGTCTTAAGTATACAATGAAAAGCAGTAGTATAGGTAACCTTTGATTAATTTTATTTTCTAAAACCATTAAACAGTGTCACTAGAAGCTAACTAACATTGAGCTGATTTCTATTTTGTAGTACAAGCATCTAACCATGTATGAGCAAATCAGCTAGACTTGGGCTGACTGTTATTGTGTTGTAAAACACTGGCTATGTTTGTAGGAGTATTATCATTCATTTACATGGTGTGTGTGTGTGTGTGTGTGTGTGTGTGTGTGTGTGTGTCTTTGACATTGACCTGTTTTTGTTTAAAATTGAGGAACAGTCAAATTTCCAGACAAGAACAAGAAAATCATACTACAGATTTAACCTCGTGAGGACGTTTGCTTAGTCTGAATATGGAAAAACAAAACATCAGTTTTCATTTGCAGATGAGTGTGTGTGTGTCTGTGTGTTGTGTGTGTCTGTGTGTGTATATGTGTGTGTCTGTGTGTGTGAGTGTGTGTATGAGTGTTTGTGTGTGTATGTGTGTATGCGTGTGTGTGTGTGTGTGTGTGTGTGTGTGTATGTGTGTCTGTGTGTGTGAGTGTGTGTATGAGTGTATGTGTGTGTATGTGTGTATGTGTGTGTGTGTGTGTGCGTGTATGTGTGTGTCTGTGTGTGTGAGTGTGTGTATGAGTGTATGTGTGTGTATGTGTGTATGTGTGTGTGTGTGTGTGTGCGTGTATGTGTGTGTTTGTGTGTCTGTGAGTGCAGGTCAGATCCATGACTTACGTCCACATCACGGTTCAGTTTCTCCATGAGCTTCTCCTTCTCCTCATCGCTGATGTAAAGCCGCTGCATGTTGTTCCTGAAGTCCATGTCCTTGAAGGTGGGCAGATCTTTCTCCTGTGAGGGCAGGTATTTTATTTTAAACATCTCCTGAGTTTATTTGTGGTTGGTATCAGATGTTATTGTAGTTCCTATCAAACCATTAATTCATTAAAATCTATTGATTCATCCTCATTTGAAGATCCAGCAGCCAAACAACAATATATTTTTTTTCATTCTTACCTTCTCTTTATCACTTGCTTCACGAGACACCAAAGAGCCCTAAAGAGACAAAAAGAGAATGTATCAGATGTTGCAGTGTGTTTGTTCAAAACAGAGAAAGAGAAATATCATTCTTTAAAAATAATAAAAAAAAATAAATGTTTTAATGCTATTCAGTATCACTCATGACCACCAGGGGGAGATCCTGATCCTGTGGGCTTAGGACTTTCACTCCAGTCACCTGGGTTTTCTTTTCAGTCATAATTGCTCACACATCCACAAACAAAACACATAGCCTTTTATATGGTTTAAAAACAGGAACCAAGAACGTGGACTTCATCTTGCTAAGTTACCTTGAGGTCGTATTTTGTGTGGATGGTCAGTCGGTGACTGAACATGTTCCTCATGATGATGAAGTACGTGTCCTCGTTATTGACAGTAACACGGTACATGCCGAGGAACTGAGGAAGGAGCGTGATGCCATGACTCTTAACAATGTGCTGGAAACACACACATTGGTCAACACAATATAGCACGATCCACAGGTGAATCACTCAAACGAACAAACTTTTGCATTCAACAACACTATGCTAAACATTTAATAAACAATTTTCAAACATTTAATACCATTTAATAAACATTTTCAGAATAAATATATAAATTTGTCAATATATATATATATGCTCCCCCAACTGCTCCCCGGGTGCCGCAGCATAAATGGCTGCCCACTGCTCCGGGTGTGTGTTCACAGTGTGTGTGTGTTCACTGCTGTGTGTGTGCACTTTGGATGGGTTACATGCAGAGAACGAATTCTGAGTACGGGTCACCGAACTTAGCCGTATGTCACGTCACGTCACATCACCCATATATATATATATATATATATATATATATATATATATATATATATATATATATATATATATATATATATATATATATAAATATATATATATATATATATACTGTATATACAAAATATAATACAAGAGGAATTTATTACCTGGTGATATTCAGACAGGATGTTGTGCATGTCCTCCACTTCCTCACTGGAAATCTGTTTGATTATTAACAACCGGTCGTACGAGGTGAGCAGGAGGTGTTCGTCCTGAACCTCATTGTCCTTGAGTGGGGAGCTGCGCCCTAAAGACATCTACACCAAGATGACCGAAATAATGATTAAAAATAAATAACATAAGGAATAATAAATTTACAGGAAAGAAATGTTGAATATCAAGAAAGTGGATTCCAATAAAATCTGTACCATTAAAAAAAATTATAAAGATTTTGCATAAAAGGTATTATAAATAAAATATATCAGAACAACCAACAAAAATCATCAAATAGCCCAAATTATAGCAAGCAAACAAAAAAGCTTTTGGCAGAAACATTGAAATAAAAGTATTTTAGCTTAACACAATGGAGTACAATTTAAAAAAAAAAAAAAAAAAGAAATAAAAACTCCTTTTCTGGCCTTTAGTCTGTTCTCATGTTTTTTTTTAATTTAAGAATCTAAGGAGAGAATTGAGTTATTTATTTATTGACAGGATTGAGGGCAGATCAGTTCTTTCTCTTCAGATGTTTCAGGTCTCTGGTGTGTACGAAGGTGTTTAGTTGTTCAGGTTGAATGAATGAAGGCAGCCACTGGGATCGGCTTCATGCAAACACTCATGCAAACACCAACGACAATAAATCCCACGTGGTCTTGAACGGATTTGAATGTTAAAGCACACCTGAGTGAGACACGTCACCTGCACACGCCGTGAACAGCAGCAGTGAATTTATTAACACAAAGTGCTTATTAATGTTCAGTCAGACTACACTTCACACACATAAACTTCAATCCTCTGTTAAATTCAGAGCCAGAACAGAAGAGCTCATGTGGTGTGTTGGAGATGAGGGCTGTAGTGTGTTAGGAGCTCATGTTTCCATCTCATAGTTTTCGTTTTTGCATAAACGAGTCCAGGTTTTCTTTCATCGTATCATGACATTATGACATGTTTTATAGAAATCGTTCTCCATCTAAAGCCAGAATCAGACCAAAATAGCATCTCATTGGAATATTCGACGGTTTTTACCTGATAGTCCTGATCCTCGATCCCGAATCTCTCTCGGAGGTTACGGAAAACCTGCGGGCAGTACTCTTTAAACTTAAAGTGTCCGGGGAGATTTTCTCTGTGAAGATAAACAGCACACTGATATTAAACTTTCACACCACACTAGTGCTGTTTCTCTAGTCTGGAATATTCCTACAATAATCTCATTTTATTTACAGCATCATTAATCATCATTAATACACCATCATCAGTAAAGCCTGTATTAATTCATATATTTTAACTAAAAATGAAAAACTTGAAACAACTTCATTATGAAACTCAATCTGAAGCACAGATTAGCAAAAACATATTCACACAGAGTGAGTGCCAATATTTATGATCATAGTGCAGCTGATAGAGTGCATTTTAATTTAAGTGTAATTCAAGATTCTTCAGCGCATTAACGTTAACATTCGCTATAAATGAACGAGTTACATTTACATTTGTAAATAAATATACAGACATCAGCGATGAAAGACTCAAAAATGTTCATATCAAATTTCCTCCACAGTTCAGATTCTGGAGCAGTGAACAGGATCGAAAAAAGGTTCCAGGAACTAAAATGGTTCCTGTTTGTTGTTTTAAAAACTTGTTTAAGACAAAAACAGTCTGAAATAATCTGCTGTAATCTCTAAATCCTCCAAACAAGCCCAAAGTTCCAGATTCCAAAAGATTCTTTACAAAAGGTTATTTGTTATATGGTTTAACTCAAGAAGAGTTTCTTCTTCTTCTTCTTCATCATCATCATCATCATCATCATCATCATCATCATCATCATCTTCTTCTTCTTCTTCTTCTTCTTCTTCTTCTTCTTCTGTGCTTATATTTTAACGTTTACTGTCACAGTGGATATATTGACTCGAGGTTCACTAAAATAACCTCCAGTGGTGGAGAGAGAATTTAAGTGAATCTCATTACATTCGTCAACAAACAAATCAGGATTTGAATTTGCCTTGAAAAGAATCGATGCTAACGCTAGTCACCTCTGAACATTACACATTATAGAGTCTTATTGATGAGTCTTTTGTTTTGCAGCTGAACAGAACTTCAATATTTTGTTAATGAAAAGAATTCATCAAAAAGTTTTCATTTTGACATTTTGGTGTAATCAGCTGGAAAACGGTTAAAAGAGATTGTACAAAAAGTGTGTTTTTGGCTCTCAGGTGGAATTAAAACTATTGTTACGTGTTAAAGCTGATTTAATGTACTTTAATCAAACTGATCAAACATTTTATTTCTGAACCTCGAGATAAAATGAAATCTAAGGTGATTTTGATTCATATTTTTTCTTCACAGAGAATCAGTGGTGACTTTGTGTGTGTGTGTGTGTGCGTGCGTGTGTGTGTGCGTGCGTGCGTGTGTGTGTGCGTGTATGTGTGTGTGTGAGTGTGTGCGTGCGTGTGTGCGTCCGTGTTTGTGTGTGTGCGTATATGTGTGAGTGTGTGTGCGTGCGTGCGTGCGTGCGCGTGTGTGTCTGCGTGTATGTGTGTGTGTGAGTGTGTGTGCGTGCGTGCGCGCGCGTGTGTGTGTGCGTATGTGTGTGTGTGTGAGTGTGTGTGCGTGCGTGCGCGCGTGTGTGTGTGTGCGTGTATGTGTGCATGCGTGCGTGTGTGTGTGCGTGTGTGCGTGCGTGCGTGCGTGGGTGCGTGTGTGTGTGTGTGTGTGTGCATGTATGTGTGTGCGTGTGTGTGTAGGTGGGTGGGTGTGTGTGTGTGTGTGTGTGTGTGCGTGTGCGCGGGTGTGTGTGTGCGTGTATGTGTGTGTGTGTGTGTGTGTGTGTTGTGTGTGTGTATTACTTGTTGAACAGGTGGTAGTTGACTTTGATCTTGCTGTTGGCTTTAAAGTCATCTGGCAGCAGCATCACCGGTGCAGGAACATGAAGCATATCACTGACCTGCACAGCAACAAGAGTGTAGAGATGAAGCAGAGAAACTTTCACATTCCTGAGTGTTTTATTCCTCTTATCCCACAGCACCTTCTGTACATTTATGTGTGATCGTCTGTAACTTTCACAGCTCGTCATTTTACTGTGAACCACAGAGAGTGAACTAGATGATCAGTAATGTGAGTGTGAAGGACGTAGTGATGGTGTACCGTGTGATTGATGCCCCACATGAAGACACTCAGCACAGGATCGCTGGCCCGGAACACCTCCACCTTCTGATGAACAAAGTGTTTCTTCTTGCTCTTGGTGCGGCGCAGTTTAGATGGTGGTGGGTTAGAGAGAGACGCCATGCTGTTTAAAAAACAGACCCACTGAAACAGACCTGATTTAACAGACCTGATGTAACAGACCTGATGTAACAGACCCACTGTAACAGACCTGATGTAACAGACCTGATGTAACAGACCTGATGTAACAGACCTGATGTAACAGACCCACTGTAACAGACCTGATGTAACAGACCCACTGTAACAGACCCGATGTAACAGACCTGATGTAACAGACCTGATGTAACAGACCCACTGTAACAGACCCGATGTAACAGACCTGATGTAACAGACCCACTGTAACAGACCCGATGTAACAGACCTGATGTAACAGACCCACTGTAACAGACCTGATGTAACAGACGTGATGTAACAGACCCACAGTAACAGACGTGATGTAACAGACGTGATGTAACAGACCCACTGTAACAGACCCACAGTAACAGACGTGATGTAACAGACCCACAGTAACAGACGTGATGTAACAGACCCACAGTAACAGACGTGATGTAACAGACCCACTGTAACAGACCCACTGTAACAGACGTGATGTAACAGACCCACAGTAACAGACCCACTGTAACAGACCTGATGTAACAGACCTGATGTAACAGACCCACTGTAACAGACGTGATGTAACAGACCTGATGTAACAGACCCACTGTAACAGACCTGATGTAACAGGCCTGATGTAACAGACCCACAGTAACAGACGTGATGTAACAGACCCACAGTAACAGACGTGATGTAACAGACCCACAGTAACAGACGTGATGTAACAGACCTGATGTAACAGATGTGATGTAACAGACCTGATGTAACAGACCCACAGTAACAGACGTGATGTAACAGACCTGATGTAACAGACCCACAGTAACAGACGTGATGTAACAGACCTGATGTAACAGACCCACAGTAACAGACGTGATGTAACAGACCTGATGTAACAGACCCACAGTAACAGACGTGATGTAACAGACCTGATGTAACAGATGTGATGTAACAGACCTGATGTAACAGATGTGATGTAACAGACCTGATGTAACAGACCCACAGTAACAGACGTGATGTAACAGACCTGATGTAACAGACCCACAGTAACAGACGTGATGTAACAGACCCACAGTAACAGACGTGATGTAACAGACCTGATGTAACAGACCCACAGTAACAGACGTGATGTAACAGACCTGATGTAACAGATGTGATGTAACAGACCTGATGTAACAGACCCACAGTAACAGATGTGATGTAACAGACCTGATGTAACAGACCCACTGTAACAGATGCTTCAGTCCCCAGCTCTCAGAGATGATCCTACTTTAAATGGCACTTTATCCAGGCTTCACCTCCTAAAGGCATGTTGAATGAAAGTGGGACAGCAGGTGTGTGTTCTTCTCTCCACAGGTGTGTTTTTTCTCCTGTTGCTCCTCCTCCGCTCCGTAACCTCAACACCAATGTACAATTGTTTGACAGAGATAATTCTATAGTGTAATTCCAGGTGAAGTTGAAGAATGAATATGACAACAATATAAAAGCACAGGTGTGTGAGCGAGCCTGTGTGTGTGTGTGTGAGAGAGAGAGT